>NW_007248805.1:219355-246694 GCF_000164805.1 Carlito syrichta
GCCTGGGCAACTTGGCAAGACCTTGTCTCTACAATAAATAAAAAAATTAGCCGGACGTGGTAGCTCACACCTGGAGTTCTGGCAACTTGGAAGGCTGAGGTGGAAGGATCACCTGAGCCCATCAGGTCGATGCTGGGGTGGCAGTGAGCGTGCCACTGCATTCCAGCCTGGGCAACGGAGTGAGATGTTGACTCAAAAAGAAAAAAAAAAATACAGGGAGGCCACGGTGGGTAGATTGCTTAAGCCCAGGAGTTTGAGATCAGCCTGGGTGACATAGTAAGAACTCATCTCTTCAAAAAATAAAAATTAGCCAGGCATGGTGGTGCACACCTGTAGTTCCAGCTATTTGGGAGGCTGAAGTGGCAGTCCAGGAAGTCAAGGCTGCAGTGAGCTGTGACCGTGCCACCGCACTCCAGCCTGGGGGACAGAGTGAGACCCCCATCTCAAAAAACAAAAGAAAAAGACTCACCGTTTCCATGTATAAAAGGCCTTCAGACATATCATTTCACTATGTTCACCAACAGCCCTGTGCGAAGTGGGTTATTCCCACTTTACAGATGAGGACACTGAGGCTTAGAGATTCACATTCATTATTATCCCAGACCCAGCTGTTGGTGTGGGTAGAGTCAGGACCAGAACCCAGAGACGGAACATCAACCTGCCAGTAATGCTGGGGAGATGAGAAACTTGGGGACATGAAGGAAGCCTCGGCCCTTCACATGTATTTTGCACAGCCAGCACAGTGGCTTTGAGATGTCCTGAAACCAGTCAAGAAAGTCAAAGATCTGGCTTTCCCAGGCCTCCCCAGGCCACCGGTTGCGGGCAGATCAGACTCCCTCCTTGGGGAGAAACCCCTTGTCCTCACTGTTGCAAGATGGGCCAGGCAGATGAGGACAGGGCTGAGTCCTGCCTGCCTCATGGGTCACAGGAGCGCTGGCCCACCGCCTTCCTTTGCTTCTTGGAGAGCCCAGGGCAGGGGGAGGCCAGCAGCCAGCCATGGTCGCCCAGCCGCTGCTCTGTGGCCACTGGGGCCTGACTGTGGCAGGGAGCCACAAGTTGGCCTCGTCTTTGCATCAGAAAGGTGGCATTTCGTCACGGGAGGGCTCAGCCCCCAAACCTGGTAGAAAATTCCAGACTCTGGGAAGGGTTGGTTCCAAGCCAAACATGATGGATCACAGCAGCGGTCACGGCTGGTGACCAGAGGGACCAGCCTTCAGTGTCCATGCCGCCGTTTCTCAGCTGTGTGACCCCAGGCTAGTCACTGAACCTCTCGGGGACCGGTCCTCACCTGAAGCTGGGGACAGTGGCAGTAGCTGCCCCACGGGGCGCAAGAGGACAGTACACAGGTGCAGTAGCGGCAGCCACGGGCCAGGAGGGGCGGAGGGCCAGCTGTGAGCCTTAGCCAAGGGCCCCCTGGTACAGCAGCCGGGTAAGGCCGGCGTGGTGGTCCCGAGGTCAACTCCAGCTGCAGTTCCAGGTGTGTCCAGGAGGGGGCCTGGGACCTTGCCCACCTCCATTCCTGCACCCTGGCGTTTCCTCTCCTGGGCACACCCCATTCTGCCCCCAGCCTCAGCCCCCTACCTCCACCCCATGGTTCATACCTAAGCTGCTGCCCCCCCTAAAAACAGGGCTCTAGGACACTCTCAGCGTCCAGTGCCCGAGTGTCCAGCAGGTTGTGAGAGGAACCCTCCTACGGGGCCCAGACCCTACCCCAGCTCCCCATCTCCCTCCACCCACCTCTGAGCTTCTTCCCCCTCCAGACATGGGACCCCCACTATTGGGTCCCAGCTGGGAGTGCTCCTTCCCGCAGACCTTGCCTCCCCACGTGACAGGCAGCCGAGAGAGACAAGGGACAACCAGCTGCTGCCCAGATCTGGACTTAACAGAAACTTCCTCCTGGGCCAGGCGCAGTGGCTCATGCCTCTCATCCCAGCACCTTGGGAGGCCAAGGTAGGAGGACTGCTCAAGCCCAGAAGTTCAAGACCAGCCTGGGCAGCATAGTGAGACCTCATCTCTGCAAAAAAATGTAAAAATGAGCAGCACGTGGTAGCATGTGCCTGTAGTCCCAGATACTCGGGAGGCTGAGGCAGGAGGATCGCCCGAGTCCAAGAGGATGAGGCTGCGGTGAGCTGTGATTGTGTCTCTGCCCTCCATTCTGAGTGACAGTGGGAGCTTGACTCCAAAACAGACAAAGAAGCTGCCTTTCCCAATTCCCTGCCTCTGAACAAAGGCAATGTGATCGGATCCTTGGAAGCCCCTTACAGATTTTTCTTTTTTTTTTTATTGGAGTCAGAGTCTCACTCAATCACCCGGGTTAGAGTGCAGAGGCACATTCATGGCCACCGCAGCCTCAACCTGCTGGGTTCAGGCGATCCTTCCGCCTCAGCCTTTCAAGTAGCTGGAACTACAGGCATGTGCCACCACGCCCAGCTAATTTTTTTATTTTTTGAGTCGGAGTCTCACTCCACTGCAGGCTGGAGTGTAGTGGCACGCTCACGGCCACCCCAGCGTCAACCTGCTGGGCTCCGGCGATCCTCCCACCTCTGCCTTCAAGTAGCTGAAACTACCTACAGGCACATGCTAACCACATCTGGCTAATTTTTTATTCATTGTAGAGACGAGTTCTCGCCAAGTTACCCGGGCAGGTCTCGAATGCACGGGCTCAGGCAATCCTCTCGCCTCGGCCTCCTAAAGTGCTGGGATGACAGGCTTGAGCCACCACGCCCGGCCAAATTTTTTTATTTATGGTAGAGATGAGGTCTCACCACGTGGCTCAGGCTGGTCTCGAACCCCTGAGCTCAGGCAGTCCTCTCACCTTGGCCTCCCAAAGTGCTGGGATGACAGGCTTGAGCCACCACGCCCGGCAGCCCTTCACAGACTGTCAAGTTGGACCGGTCACTTCCTAGGGGCCTTGGTGTGTCCTCTGTGAAATGTGGTAATACTAGCACTGGCCTCAAGGGGGCGGCGCAGTTGTAAGAAGTAAATGCAATGCAGCAAGGGGACGGAGCACAGAACGAGCTTTCAGTGTTGGCTACTGTTGCCATGATGCTCATTACTGTTATTGTTCTGCTCATCGCTAAAATAGGCCAGCAGCTGGGGGGCGGTGGCTCACGCCTGTACTCCCACCACTTTAGGAGGCTGAGGCGGGAGGACAGCTTGAGCCCAGGAGTTTGAGACCAGCCTGGGCAACATAGTGAGACCTCATTACAAAAAAAAAATTAAGCTGAGCACGGTGGCTCACGCCTATAATCCCAGTACTTTGGGAGGCTGAGGTGAGAGGATTGCCTGAGTCCACGGATTCCACACCAGCCTGGGCAACTTGGCGAGACCTCATCTCTACAATAAATAAATAAATAAAATTAGCTAGGCATGGTGGCACACACCTGCAGTTCCAGCTACTTGGAAGGCTGAGTGGAAGGATCACCTGAGCCCAGCAGGTCGAGGCTGCGGTGGCCAGGGGCATGCCGCCCTCCAGCCTGGGCGACAGAGTGAGACTCCAACTAAAAAAAAAAATTTTTTTTAATTAAATAACATGGGCGGAGTCACAGAGAACAAGAAGCCCAGAAAGAACTATATCCCCTGAGTGCCCAGGCGGGTGCCGGTGTCAGCTCCCAGAAGGCGACCAGGTGACCTCTGTCTCTTCTTCCTGTGTGGATTGGTCCACTAGGAAAGCCCCACGCCTCCTTGCCTTGAGTTCATTTGTGTTCCTCCCTTCTCCCGTTTGACTGTTTCCTGCAATCCCACCTCTGCTCCCTCGCACCTGCTGTTCCCTGCCTGGGATGCCCTTCCCTCTCCTCCTCCCCCATCTGGATCCTGCGGTCCTGTAAGGGCAGCTCAGGTCTCTCCTCATCCAGGAAGCCCCAGGGGAGAGAGGTGTGGAGAACAGCCCAACCCTGCCCGTAGCGGGTGGCTGAGTTGGTACTGCCCACCCGCGGCTGGGGTTCACGCCCTTCCTATGCGTGTGAGCTGCTTCTGGGACCAGGCTGCACATTCATCAAGGGCTGTGGCCCAAACCCGATACTGTGACTACTCAGCATATACATACCAGGCTCTCATTCACTCCTGCAGACACAGGTGACCGGCTCAAATTCAACAGGCTGGGAGTGGTGCCTCAAGCCTGTAATCCCAGCACTTTGGGAGGCCAAGGCAAGAGGATTGCCTGAGCCCAGAAGTTCAAGACCAGCCTGGGCAGCATGGTGAGACCTCATCCCTACAAAAAATAAATAAAAATTAGCCAGGCATGGTGGCGCACACCTATGATCCCTGCTGCCCAGGAGGCTGAGGTGGGAGAATCGCTTGAGTCCAGGCAACATGGCAAGACAGTGCTTCTACAAAAAATTAGCCAGGTGCGGTGGCACATGCCTGTAGTCCCAGCTATTCAGGAGACAGAGGCAGGAGGTTCACTGGGTCTTCAAAATCCTTGACTGATCGTGGTGGCTCAAGCCTGTAATCCCAGCACTTTCGAGGGGTTCGAGACGAGCCTGGGCAACATGACAAGACCTTGCCTCTACACAAAATTTAAAAATTAGCCAGGCATGGTGGTACATGCCTGTAGTCCCAGTTACTTGGGAGGCTGGGGTAGAAGGATTCCCTGAGCCCAAGAGGACGAGACCGCGGTGGCCCATGATTATGTCACAGCACTCCAGCCTGGGCAACATAGTGAGACCCACGACTCAAAAAAAAAGAAAAAAAATAAGTTGGGCTGTTGACACAAAGACTCAGATGACTCTGTTAAGATAGAGCTGTGTCTCCCCGCCTCCTAACGGCCCAGGGAAAATGGTCCAGGGCTGGAGTGGTGGTTCCGTGAGGCCAGAAAGGCTTGTTTCCGAGCCCTTGGTCCAGCCAGCAGGAAAGGGGAAGAGGGAGGGAAGGTGTGTTCATCGCTTTCATCCCATTGGTCAGAACAAAGTCACATGACTATACCCAGTCACAAGGGAGGCTGGGAAATGTAGTCTTTTGTTCCTGGAGCCCCGGCTAGAAAGACGGGTAGAAAACCAGCAGAAGGCTCTGCCACACCTACACAAGCTCGCTTCACCCTAAGCTCAGGCGGCCTTCAAAGCCCCTTTCTAGCTTGGCCTGTAACCCCAGCACTTTGGGAGGCCAAGACAAGAGGATTGCCTGAGCCGAGGGGTTCAAGATCAGCCTGGGCAATTAGCAAGACCTTGTCTCTACGATAAATCAAAAAGTTAGCCAGGGGTGGTGGCGTGGACCTGTAGTTCCAGCTACTTAGAAGACCAAGGCGGAAGGATTGCCTGAACCTGGTAAATCAAGGCTGCAGTGAACCGTGATCATGCCACTGCCTTCCAGCCTGGGTGACAGAGTGAGACCCCGACTCAAAAAGAAAGAAATTCCTTTTCTATGCTGACTGCCCTGACCCAGCCCCTCCAGATGAAGGAAGCTGGAGGATAAACGTTCCCGTCCCTGCACCCACTGGGCAGGAAGACAGCAGGGAGGAGGTGGCTACAGCAGGATGCCCTCCCACCATCTTGGCTGTCTGCTCCTCTCTCTGTCACTGCCTCCCTATGCCTGGTGATGCCCTGAACTGGGCTGAGGGGAGCAAGATATGAGTGTGGAGGGTGGGGGGGATGTGAGTTTAGGGGTTGAAGGGATGAAGACCTGAGGTGGGGGTCCACGAGCCACCCTGGAGGATCCCGCCCTGCTCTCACACCCGGGATGGCAGCCAGCCTGACCCAACCCCATCAAGCAGGGGGCCTGACTCGGAGGCACAGCCTGGGCACGTGCCCCCACAGGAAACCGCCCAGGGCAGCGGGGCCGGGGCTACCCAGAGCAGAGTGAGGGACTGACTGCGACCCGTCATGTGCCCTCAGTGGCTGGGGCTCTGAACTGTGGTCCCCTGAGACGCCGCCCAAGGCCTCCTGGAAAAGATGCCAACCCAGCCGCAAGCCCACCACACCACACGCTGCACACACCGCCCCTGCTGCCCCCGCGAGGGGCCTGGGAGGCCCCTCCCGGCGTTTCCAGAGAAAGGCGTCCCTCCACAGATCTCCCTTAGATGCTTGGGTGGAAACGGCGTGTTGTGTAGGCGTGTAAATCACCGCCCATCTCCACCTCGGGGACCTTCCTGAGGAGGGAGTTGGCTTCCCAGCGGGTGTCACATTAGCATCTTACATATGTACTGTTGCTGAAATCTACAGCGGAGTGTTTATCCCACAAAGGATGCTGGAGGTCCCTTTTCACAGGGGAAGTGTAATGAGATGAAGATAGATGCTAAAACGATTCCTGGGAGCTGGGAGTCTCAGCACCGGAGGGGAAGAACCAAGTAGCCAGAGGCCTTCAGATCTGGGCTCTGGGACAAGGTCCTGGGGCTCTGAGGTGCCTGCTCCCTGGCAGACGGGCACAGAGAGGTACAGGTGTGTGACTGCCTTTGCACATACTTGCTAGTGACTATCTGGGCATTTGCCAGAATTTTTTTTCTCTCTTGAGTCAGGTGATCACTCCGTCCCCCAGCTGGAGTGCAGTGGCATGATCATGGCTCACCACAGCCTTGACCTCCTGGACTTAGGTGATCCTTCTGCCTTGGTCTCCTGTGTAGCTGGAACGACAGGCATGCACCACTGCACCAGGCTAATTTTTTTTTTTTTTTGAGTTGAAGTCTCATTCTGTCACCCAGACTGGAGTGCAGTGGCTGCTCCCAGCCACTGCAGCCTCGACCTGCTGGGCTCCGGCTATCCTTCAGCCTCAGCCTTCTGAGTAGCTGGAACTATAGGCATGCACTACCACGCCCGGCCACTTTTTGATTTATTATAGAGACGAGGTCTTGCCAAGTTGCCTGGGCTGGTCTCGAACCCACAGCCTCAGCCCCCCAAAGTGCTGGCAAGACAGGCTGAGCCACTGATCCCAGCCAATGTTTTGATTTCTGGTAGAGAAAAGAGCTTGCTATGTTGTCCAGGCTGGCCAAACTCCTGAGCTCAAGCAATCCGCATGCCTTGGCCTCCCAAAGTGCTGGGATGACAGGTGTGAGCCACCAGCTCCTGACCAGGATTTGGCAGAGTTTGACCTAGACCCGCCTTCGGTGGAACTTCCCACCTTGGGTGAGACTGTGTGAAGAGGCTGTGGAGCCGTCGCCTGCTCTTCCTGGGGGTCTCCATTTTTGCCAGAAGACCCTGTCAGTTGGAACACATGCCCAATGTCAAGCCGTGGAGCCTGGCTGATGCCACAACCTGGGACCCTAACCACCATCCCACACTGTCTTTCTGTGCTGCCTCTGATTCGCTCTCAAGAGTCTGGAGGAGGCCGGGCTCCGTGACTCAGTCTGTAATCCCACGCTTTGGGAGGCTGAGGTGAGTGGCTTGCCTGAGCCTGTGGGTTCGAGACCAGCCAGGGCAATTTGGCAAGACCTCGTCTCTACAATAAATCAAAAATTAGCCGGGCGTGGTAGCGCGCGCCTGTAATTCCGGCTACTCAGAAGGCTGAGGCAGAAGGATCGCCGGAGTCCAGCAGGTCGAGGCTGCGGTGGCCGGGAGCGGCCACTGCACTCCAATCTGGGCGACAGAGTGAGACTCCGACTCAAAAAAAAAAAAAAAAGAGAGAGACTGGAGGAGTCTGTGCCTCTTCACTCCAGGTCTTGCCAGGACAAGGCACAATACCGGGTGCCCAGCATGGCCACAGGGGGCAACAAATCAGCTCCCCCATCTCAGGGGCAGCTTTAACCCAAAGCTGAAGTCACATGGACCCCTAATTTGTCTCAAGGGAGGTGTTCTGAGGATCCTTTTCACAAAATCAACTCAAACGTGGCCTGTGGCCGAGCACGGTGGCTCACGCCTGTAATCCCAGCGCCTGTAACCCCAGCACGCTGGGAGGCTGAGGCGGGAGGATGGCTTGAGTTCAGGAGTTCAAGACCAGCCCGGGCAACATAGCAAGTCCTCGTCTCTGCAAAGTAGTAATAACAAATTAGCCGGGTGTGGTGGTGTGTGCCTGCAGTTTCAGCTACTCAGGAAGCTGCAGCAGAAGGATCACCTAAGCCCAGCAGGTTGAGGCTGCCGTGAGCTGTGACTGTGTCATTGCACTCCAGCCTGGGTGAGAGAGTGAGACCTTGACCAAAAAAAAAAAAAAAAAGGTGGCCTGTGTTTGCAGGTGGTGGCTCATTGTGACATTGGCTTCTTGGCCTTACCAATCTAAACGCTCCGTCTTCAAGAGCCTTTGGCTCAGAGCAGTGAACTTCTGCCTTAACTCAACATCGCCTTTCACTACCCTTTGAACTTGTGTTTCCTCTATAAGCTCTGGAAAACGAGGACCACCCCCTCCTCCATCCCCCTTCTCCCTGACATGACAGGGCCCATGCCTATTATTGAGAAAATGTGGCCTGTGGCTGGGCGTGGTGGCTCCTGTCTGTAACTCCAGCACTTAGGGAGGCTGAGGTGGGAGGCTGGTACTAGGCCAAGGACGACGTGGAAGGCAGACACGCTGACTGCTGCATCTCGGAGTGCCCATCCGGGAGCTCGCACAAAGGCTACTCATCCCCCACCTCCTCCCACCCCCCAGCCCCTCCCCCAACACAGCCCTCCACGTGGTCAGCAGCCAACCTCTGGCCCTCAGCACTCGGGTGAATGAATGATTAGCCTGACTCCCTGAACCCGTGGAGACAGGACCCAACCTGACACCCTGCAGTGCACACATCTCTCCCAGGGTTCTCAGATGGTCCTCAGGTCAGCAGCACAGCCTGGGAATTGGTTAGAAATGCAAATTCTCAGCCTCCAGCCCAGAGAAACTCTCCCAATCAGAAACTCTGAGGGGACACAGTGGCTCAGTCCTGTAATACCAGCACTTTGGAAGGCCGAGGCAGGGGGATGGCTTAAGGCTAAGAGTTTGAGACCAGCCTGGGCAACATAGTGAGATTCCGTCTCTACCAAAAAACAGAAAGACAAAAAAACCAGTTTGGTGGCACGCATCTGTAGTCCTGGCTACTCAGGAGGCTGAGGCAGGAGGATTGCTTGAGTCTAGGAGCTGGAGGCTGCAGTGAGCTATGATCACACTACTGTACTCCAGTCTGGGCAAGAGTGAAACTGCATCTCAAAAAAGCAAAAGCAAAAACAGGCCAGGCGTGGTGGCTCAAGCCTGTAATCCCAGCACTTTGGGAGGCTGAGACGAGTGGATTGCCTGAGGCCACGAGTTCGAGACCAGCCCGGGCAACTTGGTGAGATCTTGTCTCTGTGATAAATAAAAAATGAGCCTGGCGTGGTAGCACGCAACTGTAGATCCAGCTACTTGGAAGGCTGAGGTGGAAGGATCTCCAGAGCCCAGCAGGTTGACACTAGGGTGGCCGTGAGTGTGCCACGGCACTCCAGCCTGGGCGATGGAGTGAAATTCTGCTAAAAAAAAAAAAAAAAAAAAAAGCAAAGCAAAAACACAACCTCCAGGTGATTCTGTTTTCAGACACATTTTAGGCAGCAGAAGCCCTTTCGAGATCGCACCCCCATCGATGAGATTCTATGAGCAACACAGGGACCAGGCTCACCCTCCTCCGCTCTCAGCCTCCCACAAACACTCCCTCAGATCTCCTGGTTTAATCACCACGGCCAGGCTTCTCACTTTGCACAGTCTCTTTCTCGGGGACCCTGGGCAGACGACACCC
Source organism: Carlito syrichta (assembly GCF_000164805.1). Classification (NCBI taxonomy): domain Eukaryota; kingdom Metazoa; phylum Chordata; class Mammalia; order Primates; family Tarsiidae; genus Carlito; species Carlito syrichta. The sequence goes on from NW_007248805.1 coordinate 228,948, forward strand.
CAAGCAAGAGCAGAGGTGTCACAGGAGGAAGAAGGGACCGCAAGCGAAACGGAAGAGAACAGAAACAGACAAAGCAACAGGCCCACACAGGGAGGCGAGGACAAGCCCAGGAAGCGCGTTTAATTGGCGTGACACGGACGACATACAGCAGGAGGCAGGGAGGCCCGGGCATGCCACACGGCCCCCGTCCACCCCCGGGCCTCGCTCTGGCTTGGCCCGCACCAGAGACACACACCAGCAGATCCAGACAGGACAGCACCCCGGAAAGGGACAGGGGTGGCAGGGGTGGGGGGAGATGGAAGGGAAGCAGGAAACACAACCACAGCCAGAAAACATTGCCCTTTTCTGTTTGTTTTTTACCAGTTACCCAAGGTCCTTCCCAAAGTCACAGGCTCTGGATGGGGCCACCAACTTTCTAAACCGAGGCTCTCGGGACCCCCATCTGCACCTCCTGCAAGGGACTTGGGTTATTACAAGTATATCTGCAAGGTGCGTGCACAGAGACTCTTGCTCCCATCTTGGGGATGGGGAAACTGAGGCCCAGTGAGCAGAAGGGACTTGCCCGAAGTCCTGGAGGAAGCGATCGCTGAGTCTGACGGGAGTGGGTTGGGCTCCCCTAGGGCATGGACCACTGTGAGGCACAGGGACGACAGGGTGGGATGTAGGCTGGGGGGGGTGCTGTGTTTAACCCGGTCCTGAGGCGTGGACAGAGCCTGAGCCTAGATGCCAAGACAGAAGATGGGACCAGCTGTTTATTCAACAAAAGCCTTTTATTCATTCAAAAATTAACCATTGGGTTTATTCCGCAGATATTAAAAAAAAAGGGGGGGATGGGGGTCACGTTCCCACCACAGTGCCTTTCCTTATGTCATTCGTCCGCCTGCTGTCCCGGTGGCCTGGCAGGATGGTGTCTGGGGAAAACACCACCAAGAGTGTGGGCCCACAGCGTCCTCCTGATCCCCCCGCCTCCTCCAGTCTCTCTAGGGACCACCTGTCACTCTGGTTGGAGTCCCCAAATGCCTTGGTGGCTCACCAGCACCGAGGACACCCCCGCACTTCCTCAGACCCCTTCAATGCTGACGCTGCGCTGGGAACCGGGTGGCTTTCCGCTTGGAGGGTGGGCAGTGGGGGCTTTCTCCAGAAGGAGGCCGCCTCTCCGGGGAGGGATCCCGGGCATCCCGGCCTGCCCAACCCCCCAGTCCCTCCCAGAAGAGACAAGGTGCCCCGAAGGAAATCGGCTGTCAAACTGAAAAGCATTTCAGAGATGTCAGTCCAGACAGAGGTGACACAGACAGTTGCCTTGAAGTCATTTTAAACGCTGCCTGGTTAAGTCATGGAAAATCGTGACATTGTCCTAAGTCCAGCAATAAATACAAAGGGAGGACGGAGGGCGGCCGCCTGAGGCTGGCCATGCCGGGCCACCAAGGCTCCCCGAGGGACCAGGGGCTGGGGCTCTGAGCTGGAAGTCCCCAAGGGAGAAGCAAGGGGGGGCGCTGGGCCTCCGCTGGAAGTGCTGCTGGGGACAGGCCCGAGGGCTGCTGGGGGAGGGGCGGCTTGGGATTCTGGGGGCCGGTCACATCAAGAAATCAGTCCCTGCCTGGTGGAAATAACCCATGGCTAGCCGGGAAGAAGGGTGGCCGGTCCGGCAGCCTTGGGCTCTCTCGGCATGGGCCAGAGGTGTGCCCGGGCATGGGACACTGCCCACTGAGGCCAAAAGGCACACCTGTGGCTCCAGGCCAGAGGCCAAAGGGCAGGACGGTGGGAGGAGAAGGCTCAGCTGGCCCTCGGTGGGTGTGGGTATCCAGGAACCCCTGCCCCACTGGCGGGGCCACATGCCCTGGGCGACCCCCAGAAGCAAGTCGCTTTCCCTTGAGGCCGCCAGGGCAGGCTACTTCGACCTGGGGGAGACCCCGCTCTCATTCTCTCACCCCCAAGGTGCCAGGTCCACCCCTGCCCTGGGACCGCAGGCCAGAGCTGGGTTCAGAATTGGCAGCAGTGGGAGCGAGTCCGGCCCCCATGGCTGAGCTGGGGGCCGGCCCACAGGGCCTCGGACAGTCCATCCTTCAAAGTCCTGCAAAGGGAGAACTGCCCCTCCCCTGCCAAAAGATCTGGAGCTTAGAGTGGGGCTGACACATGACCCGAGGGGCTGCCTGGCCAGAGGGGTGAATGCTCCGCATGGCAAGACCGCCTCACAGGAGGCCTGTGCCCGGCTGGAGGCCTGCTTACTAAAGATTAATAGGCAAGAGGGACTCCAGCCTCCTGAGAAACCAAAGTGGAGGCCAAGGATGATTCGGGGTGGACCTGGGGGCCAGCTTCTCCCCTCTCAAGGATGGGACGCCAGCCGTGAACTTGGCAAAAGAAGCAGCAGGAATTCTAAGCCTGACCCCAACAGTCAGGGAGGTGGCTTCTCACCCCAGAAGCCTCCCCTGGGCCCCAGGTGGAGCCAAGGGTCCAGGGGGGACAGGAAAGCCTGCCGGGAAGGATGAGGCGTGCCACCTGACGCGTAGGACGGACCCACACACAGCATCCAGCGGCTGAAGTCTGGTGCCAAGAGACACGACAAGGGCTGTGCTATGACTCAGACGGTCCCCGTGTCTGCCGGGGTCTGACAAGCAGCCGCAGACCACAGAGTCACACACGGCAAGAAACTGAACCCCGGGCTTAGAATGACACAGCACGGAAAAGGGCCTGCGAGGCCAGTCAGCCCAGGCCCCCTAGCTCTGCAGGCGGGTGGCGGAGGCCCAGAGAGGGCAGGTGGGAGACTCACGGTCACAGAGCAAGGGACGAACCTCGAGCTCTCAGCTTTGGGTCTGGGATGGCCTGGCGTTTCAGGTGACGGTTCTGGGGCCGCCCCTGCCTTGGTGGCAAGCAGCGCTAGGAGCTGTCTGTGAAGGTGCATGGCCACAGCCCGAGGGGCAGGGAATCCCTCAACAGGGGTACAGGGACCTCTCCTCTCCTTCCCTCCCTCCCAGCCTCTGAGCTAAGAGAGGGGCAGGCACAGCCGCCACGGGGCCTTCTGGAAAAAGCAGGCGGGAAGACAGGAAGGCAGAGTGGGAGACAGTCAAGAACTATTTCCAGATCCCACCCCCAGCCCAAGGACGTGGGGGGAATCCGTGACGTCCGTTAGCCTACTTGCAAAGACCACCCTCCTTACTCTGCCTGGGTACCCCCTCCTGGCTCCCACAGTCTCTGCTCAAAGCTCTCCACTGTCCACGCTTTTGCAAAGCCCCAAGACAGTGCTGCGAAACCAAAAGGTGTCCCCTGTTTGTCCTGGGGGGGGTGAAGCACTGTCAGGGACCCAGCAGGGAATAAAGGTGGGAGACGGAAGGCAGCAGGGGAGATGGGTACAGGCTGGAGGGAACAGAGCGCTCGCCACTTAGGAATGCCCCCCTCTCCCTTCTCCAAGCATAAGCACAGTATCTGGGGCAAAAAAACACGTTTTTGGCTTCTTGGCTACTGCAAGCCCCCATCCCCCCAAGCGAGCCGGCAGGCGGGTGGGGGCGTGCACGTGTAAACGGTGGGCCCTGCAGCCCCGGGGCTGAGGGCACACAGGCAGCAGCAAGGCTTCACAACCAATAAATAAAAGATATCAATTATACATGTATATATATATAAAAAAAACTCACTTCCCCACCAAGAGCACAATAACCATCATCACAAAAAACCATCATCCTAGCCACGTGGGGGGTTTGCCGCTGAGACACGGGATGACAGACAACGTGAATCAAGCAGGCCCCCCCCAGACGCCCACGGCCCACCCACGGCCTCTCTGGACACCGAGCGACCAGGGACAAGGAGGGGGCAGAGTTCTCTGAGGTCCCCGAGGCCCTCGCCCTATCTGTCAGTCTGCCTCTCCAAGGACAGAAGGTAGTTGTTTTTTTCCTTTTAAAACGTCTGTTTGGAGGAAAAAAAAAAAAGAAAACCAAAAGCACACGCGCAAGAGAGCAGGAGGAACCGAGAGGCTGCCAGCGACGCGGCCGAGTCCTTGGCTTGGCGGAGGGCTGGGGCCTTATCCGGTGTGTGCTGTCGCTTTCCGGACAAGCAGAGGTTGTTGGCAATTGGAGCCGGTGGCTTCAGGTGGCAGGTGGGTGCGGGGGGAGGGGAGCCGGGCCTGCGGGTTCAAGGGCGCCGGCGGTGGCGGTGTGGATGCGGAGGAAGGCCAGGCGGACACATGGGGGTGGTGTCAGGCTGAGGTGGCCTCATGGCACGGGAGGAGGCAAGTGGTTCCCAGGCGTCTGGAAGACACAAGGAGGAAGGGCGGGTTACGGGCTGGCGGCCCCGGGACAGGCACGCAGGCACTAGAGGGCAAGGTGGCATTCTGTGCCGGAAGTCCCAAAAACACGCATGAACTCTGACCCACCCATTGGGTTCTTCTTATCAATACACAGGATATTCACCACAGTATTATCCTGAATGGCAAAAAACAAGGACGGACATGGTGGCTCACGGCTGTCATCCCAGCACTCTGGGAGGCAGAGGCAGGAGGATTGCTTGAGCCCAGAAGTTCCAGATCAGCCTGGGCAACGTAGCAAGACCTCAACTCTACAAAAAAAATAAAAAAGTTAGCCAGGTGTGGTGGCTGTAGTCTCAGCTGCTTGGGAGGCTGAGGCAGGAGGACGGCCTGAGCCCAGGAGATAGAGGCTGCGGTGAGCTGTGATTATGCCACTGTACTCCAGCCTGGGCGACAGAGTGAGGCCCTATCTCTTTAAAAAAAAAAAAAAAAAAAGGCCGGGTTTGGTGGCTCGGTCTGTAATCCCAGCACTTAGGGAGGCCAAGGCAATTGGATTACCTGCACCCGCGGGTTCGAGACCAGCCTGGGCAAATTGGCAAGACCTTGTCTCTACAATAAATAAAAAATTAGCTGGTAGAGCACACATGTAGTTCCGGCTACTTGGAAGGCTGAGGTGGAAGGATCGCCAGAGGCCAGCAGGTCGACACTGGGGTGGCCATGAGTGCACCATTGCACTCCAGCCTGGATGACAGGGTGAGACTTTAACTCAAAAAAAAAAAAAAAAAAAAGAATCAAGCATCTATCCTATTAAAAACTAGGCCTTGAGGTAACCAAACAGTGAATAAGGGGAAGTTTCCCTTTGTAGAATTAATCCAGTTAACAAATGAAGAAGGAAGGAGGCGTTAGAACACCATTTTGCACCATTTTGAGTAGATGCATCTAAGCAATGATCATCAGTGGCTGCTGCCGTCACCAGGGGTGACGTGCCTCCTGGTGGCATGAGCTGTTCTCACCAAAAATGGACCCACGTGAATGCCAAGCAAGCCAACCACTGCCAGGAAGAACAGAGGAACAGAGGTGCGTGTGCTGAGAACCACGGGCACAACCAGCAAGCTCCCTGACAGTGGACACTCAAGAATGCGTTTATCAACAAATAGCAAGAAAAAAATGGAAGGGGAAACTTTACAGATGAAATGAATTTAAGAGACTTGTCCACCAATTGCAATAGGGAACTTTATTCAGATTCTGATTTCTGTAAACAAAATGAAAAAAAAAAGGTGAGATAACAGGAAACTAGCAACGGAGATTGGAGGGTATTCAGAAATTAGTGATTTCTTGGTTTTATGAATTTTTAAAATAATCTTTTTTTGAGTTGGAGTCTCACTCTGTCGCCCAAACTGGAGTGCAGTAGCACGCTCATGGCCACCGCAGCCTCAACCTGTTGGGCTCTGGTGATCCTTCCACCTCAGCCTTCCAAGTAGGTGGAATCACAGACGCGTGCCACCATGCCCGGTTAATTTTCCGATTTATTGTAGAGACGAGGTCTCATCAAGTTGCCCAGGCAGGTCTTAAACCCCCAGGCTCAGGCAGTTCTCTCATCTCGGCCTCCCAAAGTGCTGGGATTACAGGCTGAGACACTGCACTCAACCATCTATCTTTTAGAAATACAATCTGTGTATGTGTCAGGGTCTCACTTTGTCACTCAGGTTGGAGTGCAGTGGCACAATCACAGCTTACCACGGCCTCAAACTCCTGTGCTAAAGCAATCCTCCCGCCTCAGCCTCCCGAGTAGCTGAGACTACAGGTGAGGGTCACCACATCTGGCTAATTTTTTTGATTTTTTTTTTTGTAGCAATGAAGTCTTGCTATGTTGCCCAGGCTGTTCTTGAACTCCTGCCCTGGCCTCTCAAAGTTCTGGGATTACCGTCATGAGCCACCGTGCCCGGCCTAGAAATATTTCTTAACACATTTTGAAATGTAAGTATAAAATTATGTAGCCGGGTGTAGTGGCTTATGCCTATAACCCAGCACTATGGGAGGCCGAGGCGAGAGGATTATCTGAGTCCACGGGTTCAAGACCAGCCTGGGCAACTTGGTGAGACCTTATCTCTACAATAAATCAAAATATCAGCCGGGCGTGATGGTGCACACCTGTAGTCCTAGCTACTTGGAAGGCTGAGGTGGAAGGATCACCTGAGCCCAGCAGGTCGAGGCTATGGTGGCAGTGAGCTTATCATAGCACTCCAGCCTGGGTGATAGAGTGAGACACTGACTCAAAAAAAAAAAAAAATGATGTCTTGAATTTGCTTCTTTGCTTTCTTTGCATTGGAGATTCCTGAGCTGAGTGACAGGTACATAGCATTATATTCTTCTCTCCACCACTGTGCATGAGTGTTTCCAGAATAAATGTTTTTGGTCCCTCCTCCAAACTTCCAATAGTCTAAGCCCAGCACCATGAAGCTCGTTAAATTAAGGCCCAGCCATGTGATGGAATACTATAAGGCTATTAAAAACGATGGCCTCAAACAACAGTTAATGATTTGGAAAGGAAGCATGATCTCAATTTCTGAATAAATCAATGAATTCTTATAACAGTAACTTATCTAGAAATTATGAGACATCAGGAATCTGAGAAGGCAAATAAATCATAATGATAGAACAAGGCTATGCACGGTGGCTCACACCTGTAATCCAGCACTTTGGGAGGCCAAGGCGGGAGGACTGCTTGAGCCCGGGAGTTTGAAACCTGGGCAACATAGCAAGATATTGCTGTCTCTACAAAAAAAAGTTTTTAAAAATTTGCTGGGCACAGTGGACACCTGCAGTTCCAAGTACTCAGGAGGCTGAGGTGGGAGGCTCACCTGAGCCCAGGAGGTTGAGGCTGCAGTGACCCGTGAGCGTGCCACCGCACTCCAGCCTGAGTGACAGAGTGAGATCCCAACCATTCCCTCAAAAAAAGAATGACAGAACACAAACTGGATGTAATTACTGTGGGTAGGCTCAAGGAAAAGCCTCAGAGAAGGAATAAGGAGGCCATTTCCCAGGAGAGCCGTGGAAGGGTGGGTCATGCACGGGAGGTCCCTTGCCACTCTGAAAAGCGTCTCATGGAAATAACATGATGCGGTGATTTACAGAGAGGGACTGTGAAAAATCAATGAACTGGTGTTCACCAAAGGACATATCAGGGTACACATCGAACATTTCCATGTTAGAAATAACAGTGAAGGCCGGGCTCGGTAGCTCAGCCTGTAATCCCAGCGCTTTGGGAGGCCGAGGTGAGTGGACTGCCTGAGCCCACAGGTTCGAGACCTGCCTGGGCAACTTGGCGAGACCTTGTCTCTACCATAAGCAAAAATTAGCCGGGTGTGGCAGCGAGCACCTGCAGTTCCGGCTACTTGGAAGGCTGAGGCGGAAGGATCTCCAGAGCCCAGCAGGTCGAGGCTGCGGTGGCCGGGAACATGCCACTGCCCTCAAGTCTGGGTGGCGGAGTGAGACTCCAACTCCAAAAAAAAAAAAAAGAAAAGAAAAAAAAGTAACAGTGATATTCTTTACAAACTGGTTTTAATGACAGATTCCCATGGGACATAGTTAATGAGTATTAAGATTTATGAGTGTTCCTTTTTTTTAGTCTGGGTCTCACTCTGTCGCCCATGCTGGAGTATAGTGGCACGATCATGGCTCACTGCAGCCTCGACCTCCTGGGCTCAGGCCATCCCTCCTACTCAGCCACCCAAGTACTGGAACTATAGGCATGTGCCACCATGCCCAGCTAGTTTTCTGATCTATTGTAGAGACAAGGTCTCACCACGCTGTCCTTACTGGTTTCAAACCCCTGAGCCTCTGGCAAACCTCTCGCCTCCGCCTCCCAAAGTACTGAGATTAAAGGTGTGAGCCACCAGGCCGGCTAAGTGTTCAAGTCTTTCTAAATCACTCTGGACACTAAAACGTTCACTGTGGTTTTATCTGGGTCATTTATGAGATTTACCATGCGTTATAACACCCATGGTGAACACTGATCCATTGTCTAACTTGTCACAGTCCTCTCCTGCAAGTCATCATGTCATGTTACTTCCAAAAGAAGCTTTTCAGAGTGACAAGGGCCCTCCCATGTGTGACCCACCTTTCTATACCTCTCCTGGGAAATGGCCTTCTTGTTTCCTTGGGCCTATGCCACGGTAATTATATCCAATTTGTGTTCCATTTAAAATAAACTTTTTAACTGAGGTTTTCTTGTTAAAAATATTTTCTAGTGTGTCTTTAATGAAAAAGGATTTATTGTGTAAAGTAATAATAACAATAATGATAAAAGCTTCAAGACAGTGTAAGCCTCCAAAACAAAATACCAGCAAATCAAACTGGATGATACACAAAAAGGATAATGTGACCGGGCAAGGGGACTCACACCTGCAATTCCGGCTACTTGGGAGGCTGAAGTGGGAGGATTGCTTGAGCCCAGGAGTTCAAGACCAGCCTGGGCAACATAGTGAGACCTAGTCCCACCTCTACAAAAATATCAGTCAGGTGTGGTGGCGCACACCAGTAGTTCCAGCTACTTGGGAAGCTGAGGTGGGAGGATCACCTGAGCTCAGGAGTTCAAGCCTGTTTGTGAGCCCTGATTGTGCCACCACACTCCAACCTGGGTGATGCAGTGAGATCCTGACTCAAACATAAACAAATAAATAATAAGACACCATGGCTAAATGGAGTCTATTCTAAGACTACAAGGAGGCTTAGTGTTCAAAATCAATCTGTGCGATTCATCAGATGAACAGGGAAGAGGGAGAAAAGTAACTCTATCCATGATTAGTATCAACAATTCATAGCAAATTAAAGAAGGAGGGAATGGCCTGCATCTGACGGTCTACAGAAGCCCAGTAGCAAACATCACAACTAATGGCAAATCACTAGAAGCTCCTCCCCAGACCGGGAGTCACACCAGACACTCGCCATCACGCAACGCCACCCAGCTGTCCCTTCCAGTGCACGAGGCAGTGAAAAGAAATAAAAGAGCAGAGGGAAGGGAAGGAGGAAACAAAGCGTGGACAACCCAACAGTACATGCAGGTGACTCTTAGATTTCATGAATGAATTAGGCAGGGTCCTGGATATGGAGCGCAGAAGCATAAACCAAAAACAGAGCATACAATCTTAAAATTACTATTTATTTTTAATTATTATTATTTTTGAGTCGCAGTCTCACTCTGTTGCCCAGCTGAAGTGCAGTGGCACGCTCACAGTTCACTGCAGCCTTGACCTTCTGGGCTCAGGCGATCCTCCTGCCTCAGCCTCCTGAGTAATGGTGTGTGTCACCACACCTGGCTAATTTTTTGTAGAGATGAGTCTCGCTATGTTGTCCAGGCTGGTCTTGAATTCCTGGGCTCAAACAACTCACCTGTCTCGGTCTCCCAAAGCCCTGGGATTGCAGGTGTAAGCTACCATGTCCGGCCTAAGCATTCTTTAAAAAGTGGTGAGATATCACTTCCATGATTAGCTTATAAAAGACTGTGGCTGGCTGAATGCGGTGGCCCAAGTCTGTCATCCCAGTACTTTGGGAGGCCGAGGTTAAGCAGATTGCCTGAGCTCATGGGTTTGAAAACAGCCCGGGTAACTTGGTGAGACCTCATCTCTACAATAAATCAAAAAATTAGCTGGGCATGGTAGCACGCGCCTATAGTTCCAGATCCAGGCAGAAGGATCACCTGGATTCAGGAGGTCGACGCTGGGGTGGCCATGAACATGCCACTGCACTACAGTCTGGGCGACAGAGATTCCAACTCAAAAAAAAAAACCAAAAAAAACTGTGGCTTTCAGCTAGGGCTCTCCTCCCCCTCCCTTTGGAAAGCTCACCCTGAGAGAAGTCAGCTGCCATGTTGTGAGGAAGCCCTGTGCAAATGTCCCCATGACAGGAGATAGAGGCTGCCAATCCTCACGAGCGAGTTTGGAAGCAGACCACTCCTAGGCAAGCCTTCGAATGAGACCGCAGCCCTGGCCTACAGCTGATGAGTATCCCAATTTGCCTGGGACTAGGGGGTTTCCTACAACATGGGACTTTTAGAGCTAAGTCCAAGACAGATCTGGATGAGCAGGTCACCCTCACGACAGATAGACTGTGTACTTGCAAGAGTGCTTGAGCCAGAGGCACCCGGCTTAGCCATGCCAAATTCATGTTGGTTCTTGTACACTGCTGTTGTGTGGGAATGTGACATGCAGCAATGGATAACGAATACTGCTCTTCACAAAAGAGAATATCAAAATGATGGCTCACACCTGTAATCACAGCACTCCAGGAGGCCAACGCAGGACAACTGCTTGAGACCAGGAGTTTGAGACCAGCCTGGGCAACATAGCGAGACCTCATCTCTACAAAAAAAATTAGCCGGGTGTGGGGGAGCACACCTGTAGTCCCAGCTATATGGGAGGCTGAGGAGGAAGGATCACCTGAGCCCAGGAAGTCAAGGCTGCAGTGAGCTGTGATCATGCTACTGCACTCCATCCTGGGCAACAGAGTGAGACCCAGACTTGGAAGGAAGGAAGGAAGAGAGGGGAAAGAAAAAAAGAAGACTGTCTCTATTAGTAAGAGAATGCTACTGCGGCATGCCACCAACCCACACTTACAACAAATCCAACTGGATCACACACACACACACACACACACACACACACACACACACACACCCTTGAGCCATTGATCAAGACAGCCAAGACAAGTCAAGGCTTTGACTGGCCACACAGAGAGAGGATGAGAAACTCCTGCTCCCCTAGGACCCTGGCCCTAGCTGAGAACTGGCTTTTAAAGTGAATTCAGCCCAGAAAAACATCTATTCAAGCAAACTCACAGGCTGAACTTGAGTCCACTCAAATGACCCAAACAGAGCAGGCCTGGCTGATTGAAAAGCTCCGTCTCCTAAGGCCTCCCCTCCTGAAGCCCCGGTGCTCGCTGCCAGTTGCGGGACCACCCCGCCGCCACCCCGGCCCTGAGCGCCACTCACCCCAGCTCTGGGCCTGGACTATACCAGCCCGTCGTAGAGGGACAGTGCCTGCACAATGGACGGGTCGGCTTTGGAGCCTTCCTGGAACTCCTGTAGCGTCAGCTTCCCGTCGGCATTCTGTAAGCAAAGAGGCTTGGCTCAGGATGCAGGGACTGCGGCCTCCTGGGAGAGGGGCCTCTGGGGAGGCTCAGCCCAGGGCCAGGCCCAAGGGGACATCCAAGGTCAGGTCAGGAGGAAGCAACACAGTGGATTAGAACCGGCATCAGGGCCAGGCGTGGTGGCTCACGTCTGTAATCCCAGCACTTTGGGAAGCCGAGGCAGGAGCATCGCTTTAGGATAGGAGTTTGAGACCCACCTGAGCAACGTTAGGCCTCATCTCTACAAAAAATTAAAACATTAGCCGGGCTGGGTGGCGTGTGCCTGTAGTCACAGGTATCTGGGAGGCTGAGGCAGGAGGATCACTTGAGACCAGGAAGTCAAGGCTGCAAGTGAGTTATGATTGAGCCACTGCACTCCAGTCTGGTGATAGAGCAAGACCCCAACTCTTTTTTTTAGCGAAGAAGCAGGATTTATTGAGCGGACAAGACAGCTCCCACAGTGGGAGGGGACCCAAATGGGTTGCCCCAAGACCCCAACTCTTAAAAAAAGATGGGGGGGACCGGGCTCAGTGGCTCAGCCTGTAATCCCGCGCTTTGGGAGGCCGAAGTGAGTGGATTGCCTGAGCCTGCGGGTTCAAGACCCGCCTGGGCAACTTGGCAAGACCTCATCTCTACAATAAATAAAAAAAAAAAATTAGCCGGGCGTGGTAGCGCGCGCCTGTAGTTCCAGCTACTTGAAAGGCTGAGGCGGAAGGATTACCAGAGCCCAGCAGGTCGAGGCTGAGGCAGGAGGATGGCCTGAGCCCAGGAGATCGAGGCTGCAGTGAGCTGTGATCATGCCACTGTACTCCAGCCTGGGCGACAGAGTGAGGCCCTATCTCTTAAAAAAAAAAAAAGGCTGGGTTTGGTGGCTCAGTCTGTAATCCTGGCATCAGATAGACCTCTGACTGGATGACCTTGGGTCTGTGGCTCCCCTCTCTGGGCCTCCGTTTCCCTGTCTGGGAACTGGAGACCTTGCATGGCTTCCTTAGGAGACAGGGTGAGAGCTCCATGCTTAGCAAATGAGAAGTCTTCCTCCTATCTCCTTATCATGGCCGCTGACGTTAATTCCCATAAATGGTCCCAAGAGCCTCATTTCTCAGGGGTTGCTCTTGTGAGGGCGTCTAAGCCACCCCTGGAGCACCCCCACCGGACCCCAGGAGACCTGGCAGGGGGCTGGGAATGGCCCCACAAAGGCACAGGGGACCCCGAGCCAGTGTTCCTGCACTGAGCACCTCTCAAAGAACCCGGGGAGCACACACTCAACTCAGTATCCAGAGAGAGCAGGCCACAACGATTCTCAAAACTGGCCACAGCTGGGCTTGGTGGCTCAGCCTGTCATCCCAGCGCTTTGGGAGGCCGAGGTGAGTGGGTTGCCTGAGCCCGCGGGTTTGAGACCCGCCTGGGCAACTTGGCGAGACCTCATCTCTACAATAAATCAAAAATTGGCTAGGCGTGGTAGCGCACGCCAGCTACTTGGAAGGCTGAGGCGGAAGGATCGCCGGTGCCCAGCAGGTTGAGGCTGCAGTGGCCGGGAGCGTGCCACTGCCCTCCAGCCTGGGCGACAGAGTGAGACTCCAACTCAAAAAAAAAACAACTGTCCACAGCACAGCCACAGCCATGGCCACGCTTGTGGACCGCTCACTGTGCATCTGGCACAAGCAAAGCATAGTACGAGCTTGCTCCCGTGGAATCCTCGCAGCCACCCTAAGAAGAGGGTACTGCTCTCATCCTCATTCTGCCAGTGAGGAAACTGAGGCTCAGTCACCTGCCCGGGGTCCCAGGTGGTATCTGGGAAAGTCAGATTTACACCCCGGGCAGTCTGAGCATGGGGTCTGCGTTGCTTCCCCCAATAAGAGGGACTCGGATGGAAGAATGCCAGGAGTGCATGGCCTTGGCATTACAACATCGAGGCTGGATGCAGTGGCTCACGCTTATCATCCCAGCACTTTGGGAAGCCGAGGCAGGAGGATCACTTGAGTCCAGGAGTTCAAGACCAGCCTGGGCAACATAGCAAAACCTTGTCTTTACAAAAAAATTTAAAAATTAGCTGAGTGTGGGGGCGCACGCTTACAGTCCCAGCTAGCCATTCAGGAGGCTGAGGTGGGAGGATCACCTGAACCCAGGAGGTCGAGGCTGTGGTGAGCCATGGTTGTGCCACTGCACTCTGGCCTGCAGAACAGACTCAAAAAAAAAAAAAAAGAACATCAAATCATACCCTGGGAAAGTTATTCTTCCCTGCCCACCAATCTTTTGATGATCTCCAGGAGAGCAGCGTGTTCTGAGGCCGCATGTCTTGAATGCCCCGCTCACAGGTGCTGGCCTCCCTTTTGTTGTTAAGAAGGTCCAGGCCTCAGGCTCAAAGCTCGTAGAGCAGCAGCCTGAATTCCAGCCAGAATTTAGTGTTATGTCAGTCATTTGCATTTTTTTTGAGTTGGGGTCTCACTCTGTTGCCCAGGCTGGAGTGCAGTGGCATGATCATTAACAATCATAGCTTACTGCAGCTGCGACCTTCCAGGCTCAAGTAATCCTCCCACCTCAGCTTCCTGAGTAGCTGGGTCTATAGGCATGTGCCACCGTGCCAGGGTACTTTTCTTTATTTTTTGTAAAGACAAGCTCTGTCATCCAAGCTGGTCTCAAACCCCTGGGCTCAAACAATCTGCCCACCTCGGCCTCCTGAAGTGCTGGGATGACAGGTATGAGCCCCTGAATCTGGCCCACAGTCTTTTCAGAAAGGACTTTGATAGCGGTGTTTCAAAATAATTAGTTCTCCTTCTGATTGTATGGATTTTATCATATGCACTTCAGGTCATTATTTGGAGAAGTCTTAGACTTCAGAATATCAGAGGGGTTCATGGCAAACCAAAAAGGTTAAGGACCTTGGTGGGTTCCTGAAAACACATGGAGCAAATTTACTCAAAGCTCTGGACATTCGGTGGGGATGGCTTCCTCTGTGGGTGTGACACCAGGCCTGGCCTCTGGCCTCAGGGCAATTCCATGGGTGGTCAGAGGCAAAGCCTCACCCCTTGTCCTGCCCTCCCCACCTGGGCCCAGCCCCCGCCCCAGTCTCACCTTGTCCATCATGGCGAAGATTCGGTCCACCCTCTTCTCAGGCGTGTTCTCCTCCTCAGGCAGCTCCACGGTATTGCCCTGGAGGGATGCCAAGGCGGGCGCTGAGCCCTGGCACTCTGGGCTGGGGGCTCTTGGCCATATTTGCCCCCCAAACCCAGCTGGGTCCAGATGAGGACTGCCTCCCAACCCCTGCCATCTCTGCCATTCTGCCCAGGACCATCTAGCACCCCAGCCCCGCCTGCCCTGGCGGCATGCCTTGTCCGGAATGAGGGACCTAGCCCATGGCCCTCACCCTCACCCTGGGCAGGATGGTGCCCACATGGGGCTTCCTCTGGGCCAGGCCCGGTCACTCACTCTGTCCCTCCTGCCACCCCCGCCCCGAGGTACCCGGTGTCTCACCACCATCTGGTAGATGGCATCAACAATGTCCAGCATCTCATTCCTGGTAATGTAGCCATCGTTGTCCAAGTCGTAGAGCTTGAAGGCCCCTGGAACCACCAGCGGGGACGGAGTTATCCCCGGTGCAGGGGGAGGGGGAGCCTTCAGTTCGCCCTCCTCTCTGCACCCACAGGAAGCCCATTCCTCAGCAGGTCAACAGGCATTATGTCAGGACAGAGACAGACACGCTTGCACATACACACACACCACTGCAACTAGGGTTAAGATAAACAAAATGAAAGGTGGGGCAGTGGGCCTGCCATGAAGCCTCAGTGGCTGGCGCTGAGTGAAGGGGACTTGGCCCCCAGGATGGAGTCCAGGGAGGACTCCCGTCCCCCAGCTCTGGCCCAGCCTCCTGTCAGTCCATTCCCTCCCACAACAACCATGTAGCCCACGATGGTCAGCATTAGAAAACAAAGCACTGTATCGGAGGGGAAGCTTTTGCATAAATACATCTCTATTTTATTTCTCAAAAAAGAAAAAGAGGCCAGGTGTGGTGACTCATACCTGTAATCCCAGCACTTTGGGAGGCCGAGGCAGGAGGACTGCTTAAGCCCAGGAGTTTTTGAGACTAGCCTGGGCAACATAGCAATCATCTCTACAAAAAAACTTAGCTGGGCGTGGTGGCACATGCCTGCAGTCCCGGCTACCTGGGAGGCTGAGGCGGGGAGGATTGCCTGAGCTCAGGAGGTCAAGGCTGTGGTGAGCTGTGATGGTGCCACTGCACACCAGCCTGGGCAACAGAGTGAAACTCTGACTCAAAAAAAAAAGAAGTTGCAGGGTTTTCTCATCACTGATGGAATAAAGCGTAAAAATCTCAGCAAGCAGTGAATTCTGGCCGGTTTTCATCTTCTCTCTCTCGGACGCCCCCTCACACTCCCTCACGCTCCCCAAGGCACAGCTGAGAGCCGCCAGGGCCCACATACCTGCCTCCTGGCTCCCTGTCAGCCTCTCCTCTGGGCCTCCCACCTTGCCTGGAGCCCTGGTGCCCTCCCTGGTCCCGCTCAGCACCCACCTCCACCCACGTCTGCTCTTCTCTCTTCCTCTGCAGTTCGTGGGATTCTGGGAATCCTTCTGCCTTTCTAGACTGACGGCCCCGAGACAGTCTAGAAAGTCTAAGGGACCGCTCTACCTTATCTCCCAGGGAGTCCCAGACTTCATCCCAGTACCGACACACAGCTGTGTTCAGTGTTTGTTGAATGAACAAGTGACTATGTGAATGAGTGAAATCAGAAATCAAAGCAGCGGTTATCAAGGAAGTGGGCCCAGCACTGGACCTGGGTCTTGGGGCCACACGGCTCCACCCACTGCCCAGGTCTGCACCTGCCTGTGACCATGGCTCTCGCCAGTCTCCTACTCCCTGGGCCTCCCTGCCCACCCTGCCTTGGCAAGCCTCCTTCCTGCCCTTCCTCAGCCTCCAGGAAGCCCTGACTGGAAGGACAGATGTCTGCGACCCTCTCTCAGACTTGCCTGGCCTGGTTATTAGCCATGTGAAGCCCGCCTGCCCAGAGCCCACAGCCCTGCCCTCTGAGAGCCGCCTTCCTCTGGCCTGGGACCGCTGGCTACTGCCCCGCTGGACAGGAGGGGACAGGACTTACACCGAAGCTTCTCGTCCAGGGTTCCCCGCGAGGTCACCGACAGCGCCTGGATGAACTCAGAGAACTCAATCCGCCCATCCTGGAGGGAGAGAGGGGAGTGGGTCTCGGTCAGCACCGGTCATGCAGACAGGCCAGACCTTGTGGGGGTGAGCAGCTGCGGCACGGGATGGCCTTGGCCACAGACACCCAAGAGGAGGGGCGGGTGTGATGGAAGGAGGGAACGAGAGGGGAGGACAGGGTGGGAGACAGGTGGGGCACAGGGTGGGGGGCTAGGAATGGGCATAGGAGTGCCTGGAAGGAGGGCTGGGGCCAAACCACTCCTGATGGGAGAAGGAGCCAGAAGCGCCGAGACACGCCAAGACACGCCCCTCTGTCGGAGAGCCCCCTGGAAGCCTCCCAGAAGCACAGGCTGGGAGCTTTAGAAGAGGGAAGGGCTCTGCAGATTGCTCCATCCTGCCTATTTGTTTTCACCCGAGGAAACTGTGGCCCAAGAGGCAAAGCCCCTCCAGGGTCATGGCATGTGGCTCCCAGGCTTGGGGCCCCTAGGAGAAGGGTGGGGCTTGGGGCTAATGGACTGGAAACCCATCTTGCCAATAGCAGAAGTCACAGTGACTCCACCACAGGGTGGGGTGGAGCGGGTGGTGGTGGGGTGGTGGTGCAGGACAGACCCGGAAAGATGGCAGATACCCCAGCAGTGGGCACCCCAGTTGGGTGCAGCCATTGCAGGAGGGCACACACGCTGCCATATGGAAGAGTCTAGGCCAGGCACAGTGGCTCACATCTGTAACCTCAGCACTTTGGGAGGTCAAGACAGGAGGATTGCTTGAGCCCAGGAGTTGGAGACCAGCCTGGGTAACATAGCGAGACCTCATCTACAAAAAAATTTTTTAGGGCAACCCCTTTGGGACCACTCCCACTGTGGGAGCTTTAAAAAAAATTTTTTTTTAAACATTAGCCAGGTTTGGTGGCACATACCTGTAGTCCCAGCTAACTCAGAAGGCTGAGGTAGAAGGATCATCTGAGTCCAGGAGGTCGAGACTGTGGTGAGCCATGAACATACCCCTGAACTCCAGCTTGGGCAAGACTAAGACCCGGACTTAAAAAAAAAAGTAAAATAAGCCGGGCTCAGTGGCTCAGCCTGTAATCCCACGCCTTTGGGAGGCTGAGGTGAGTGGCTTGCCTGAGACCACGGGTTCGAGACCCACCTGGGCAGCGAGATCTCATCTCTACAATAAATCAAAAAATCAGCCTGGCGTGGTAGCACATGCCTGTAATTCTGGCTG
>NW_007248805.1:247032-248536 GCF_000164805.1 Carlito syrichta
GAGTGAGACTCCAACTCAAAAAAAAAAAAGTAAAATAAATAAAACATGATGCTCAGTGAAAGAGGCCAGGCACAAAAGATTGTACTGCTTATGATTCTCAGAGCCTCAGTTTCCTCATCTGTAAAATGGGGGTATGAACAGTACTGTGTCTTCCAGGTGGTAGTAAAAAGGCCTTGTTAAAAATAATCCATGTAGTTGGGCACAGTGGCTCAAGCCTGTCATCCCGCACTTTGGGAGGCCAAGGTGAAAGGATTACCTGAGCCCATGGATTCAAGAACAGCCTGGGCAACTTGGCAAGAACAGCCTAGGCAACTAATCTCTACAATAAACCAAAAAATTAGCTGGGTCTGTTAGCGTGTGCCTGTAGTTCCGGTTACTTGGAAGGCTGAGGTGGAAGGATTGCCTGAGCCCAGCGGGTCGATGCTGGGGTGGCTGTGAGCGTGCCACTGCACTCCAGCCTGGGCGACGGAGTGAGACTCCAACTCAAAATCTCATTATCATCATTAATGTAAGGCCAGATGCTGTGGCTCATGCCCATAATCCCAGCACTTAGGGAGGCTGAGGTGAGAGGGTTGCCTGAGTTCATGGGTGTGAGACCAGCCTGGGCAGCTTGACAAAACCTCATCTCTACAATAAACAAACAAAAAAATAAGCTGGGCTTGGTGGCTCAGCCTGTAATCCTGTGCCTTTGGGAGGCTGAAGTGGGTGGATTGCCTGAGCCCGCGGGTTTGAGACCCACCTGGGCAGGCGAGACCTCATCTCTACAATAAATCAAAAAAATTAGCTGGGCGTAGTAGCGCGCGCCTCTAGTTTCAGCTACTTGGAAGGCTGAGGCGGAAGGATCACTGGAGCCCTGCAGGTCGAGGCTGCGGTGGCTGGGAGTGGCCACTGCACTCCAGTCTGGGTGACAGAGTGAGACTCCAACTCAAAAAAAAAAAAAATTGCTGGACATGGTGGCACACACCTATAGTTCCAGCTACTTGGAAGGCTGAAGCAGAAGGATTACCTGAGTCCAGCAGGTCGAGGCCACGGTGGCCATCAGCGTGCCACTGCCCTTCAGCCTAGTGACAGAGTGAGCCTTCAACTCAAATATATATATATATAATCCATGCAAAGTGCTCACTGCACAGGAAATGTTCAGTAAATGTCGGTTGTGATAATTAATCCTGTCATTATCCCTGGAGACATTTGCCTTTTGTGCTTGTAAGAGAAGTCAGGGTGTACACGTGCGCATGTGTGCATATGTTGTGTCTCTGTGTGTGCGTCCGTGTGAGGGTGCACGCATGCGTGTGCAGCTCTATGTGTGCGTGCATGTGTGTGTGGCATAGGCGTGTGCATGAGCATGTGATCACACACGTGTGGCGTGCATGCGCGCACACGTGTGCATGCATTGGTGTGTACCTGTGCCTATCGTATGTAAGTGTCTGCGTGGGCGTGTCTGTATGTGTCTCTCATCTATGTGTGCCCGTGCATGAGATTGCACCTACGTGGGACAGCGTACGTA
>NW_007248805.1:248900-259652 GCF_000164805.1 Carlito syrichta
CACCTAACCCACCCCGCCCCAGCCTCTGTTCCCGGGACTGGGTCAACAGCACAGGGTGCTCGGCGGCGACCCCGGCTTGTCCCAACCGCACTGGTCCACCCCGCGGGCCCTCCAGACTCCCGGGCCGCTGGTGGCATCGCTCTGCAGCCTGAACCCAGGCCAAAACCTCGCTATTCAGTAGCCGCGCAACCTCAGGCAAATGCCCTCCCTGCCTGAGCCTCCGTTTGTTTCCTCATCTCTAAAAAGGGACGGTTCTCACCCCCATCTTGTTGGGATCAGGTGAGATGGTGCCGGCAACCGCAGGGCTGGACATTAAAAATCATCAGTGGGGCCCGGCCGTGGCTCACACCTGTAGCCCCAGCACTTTAGGAGGCCGAGGAGGGAGGATCACTTGCCCAGGAGTTGGACACCAGCCTGGGCAACACAGCGAGACCGCGTCTCTACAAAAATCAAAAAATTAGCCAGGCATGGTGGTGCACGCCTGTAGTCCCAGCTACTCGAGAGGCTGAGGCGGAAGGATCGCCCGAGCCCGAGCGGTCCAGGCGGTGGTGAGTCGTGATGGTGCCACAGCACTCCAGCCTGGGCAACAGAGCAAGAACCCCGACTCCAAAAAAAAAAAAAAAAAAAAAAGATAAAAGGAACCCAAGCATCTCTTGGCCCTTGCCTGCAGATGGCTGCCAAGGGGCCAGCTGTCAGAAGGGCAGGCTGGGAGCAGCTGCGGGGACAGCCTCAGCGGGGAGCCCTCGGGCCAATGACCCAAACGTTACATAACCCGCTGTTCCTCCCTGGAAGGTGAGGAACTGTGAGGTTCAGTTCCCTGTGGCACCATCAGCAGACGCTCCAAGGAGCCCCCCCAGGAGGCCGGCAGAGGCTGCCCAGCCTGACGCTCCAGCTGCTCCCTGCCAGCCCCACCATTCTCCCCCAGACTTCACGCAGGCTCCTCTGAGCCTCCTCTCACTAGGCCTCCACCTGCCCCCGAACCAGTCTTCTGCCTGCTGAGCCTGGAGTAGCAAGGATCCCAAGTCAGTTTAGCTAGAATCCCGCCCTCACCCCCCCATGTAGAAGTCCTTGTCCTGCCTCCAGCAGGGGACAGTGGGAAGGGGCTACCCCAGAGGCCTCCTCAGTCCCCTTCCATCCGCTGACCCCTCCGCTGTTCCTCAGCTGTCAGTGCCCTGTCTCTGCAGCTTAGGTGACAGAGTGAGATCCCAACTCAAAAAAAAAAGAAGAAAAAATTCAGGCCAGATGTGGTGGCTTACACCTGTAATTCCAGCACTTTGGGAGGCCGGAGCTGAGCCCCATCTCTCCCCCTAAGGTGAGAGTCTTGACACCTACTTAATAGTCCTGAAGAAAGTCTTCCTTACCATCTTAACAAGTGTCAGAATAATTATTTCATTCTTTCTGTCTTTTTTAAAGATAGGGTTCCACTCTGTCGCCCTGGCTAGAGTGCAGTGGTATGATTGTGGCTCACTACAGCCTCGACTTTCTGGCCGCAAGCAATCCTTCTGCATTGGCCTTCCAAAGTGCTGGAATTACAGGTGTAAGCCACCACATCCGGCTTGAATTTTTTCTTCTTTTTTTTTTTTTTGAGTCGGGATCTCACTCTATCTGCAGTGCAGTGGCACGATCATGGCTCATTGCAGCCTCAGCATTCTGGACTCAGGCAATCCTTCCACCTCGGCCTCCCCAGTAACTGGAACTCCAGGCATGCATCACCAAGTCTAGCTAATTTTTTGATTTTTGTAGAGATGAGATCTCACTATGTTGCCTAGACTGGTCTTGAACTCCTGGGCCCAAAGGATGCTCCCGCCTTGGCCTCTCACAGTGCTGGGGTTATAGGCATGAGCCACCGTGCCCAGCCCTAATTTCTAAGCCACACATCTGCCGGGTCCCAGCTGAGATGTTACTTCCCCGAGCCCAAGGCCATGAAGTCTCCTCTCCTCCCATGGACCCTTGTCCATCCCAGCATGCTGTGGGCCCAGTACGTGGTGAATTTAACGAGCGAACACACACTGCCAGGCAGGAGGAGAGAGCAAGAGCCCGGGTGTCTGGCTCCTTCCTGCGCTGGAAGAAACAGGAGCCTCTAAAGATCCTGGCCAGAACCTAGGAGCTCCATGGACCTAGTAGAACGCCCCACTGATGTGGCTGGGCGTGGTGGCTCACGCCTGTAATCCCAGCACTTTGGGAGGCAGAGGTGGGAGGATCGCTTAAGCCCGTGAGTTTGAGACCATCCTGGGCAGCCATAGTAAGATCTCGTCTCTACCAAAAAAAAATTAACCGGGCACAGAGGTGCGCACCTGTAGTCCCAGCTACACGGAGGCTGAGGCGGGAGGCTCGCCTGAACCCAGGAGGTCAAGGCTGTGGTGAACCCTGATGGTGCCACTGTGCTCCAGCCTGGTTCACAGGGGGTCTCACAGTTCTGGGGCGCCAGCTGCTCACTCACTCTCACAGAGTGAGACCCCCGACTCAAAAAATCAAAACACTGATGTGCTTCCACCCCTCTGTGTACAGAGAGGGGCCTGGAGAGGGAGAGAGACCGGCCCAAGGCCACACGGCAAGCCAGCAGCAGAAGCAGGGCTGCATCCCGGGCTCCTGCCTCCCGGTTCCGCCTCCCCCGCCCCTCGGCAAGCCAGGCTGCGCCACCCCCGCACGGGTGAAGCAGCTGCTACCCCAAACATTACGTAACCGCTGTTCCTCCCTGGAAGGTGGGGGTGGGGACCTACCTCCACTAGAGCAGGAGTGGGGGCAGCTGCGCCTTCCCAGACACCCCAGCCGCCCCCAGGCCCCTTGTCACCTTGCGGGGGGCAGGACTTCCCACTGTGGTCTGAGCCCAAGATGCCACCCTTCTGGGCCCAATGGGCTGAGTCAGGACACCCCAAGCCATGCGGGCACCTGAGTGAGCAGCTGGCGTGTTATGGCGAAGATCGTGCCCAGGACGGCTGAGACATGATGCCCTCCCCAGCCCCGGGCACCACGTCAGGCTCCAGCAGGCCCGGGCCTCCTCCCGCGGGTCCCTCCCTCTCTCCCTCAGACATGCTGCCGCCAGACGGCCTGTTCGGTGTCGGGGATGTGGGCCTGTGCTCCTGTCCTTGCCCTAACCTGCTGCACTGGGGGTGGGGGGAACCCTAGGAGACCTTCCCCACAATGCTCCCTCGGTTTCCCTGTGAGCAAGATTAAGTGGCTCAGCCCGGGCGTGGTAGCTCATGTCTGTAATCCCATTACTTTGGGAGGCCGAGGCAGGAGGATCGCATGAACCCAGGAGTTCGAGACCAGCCTGGGCAACATAGCAAGACCTCATATCTCTACAATCAAAAACATAGCCAGGCATGGTGGCGTGCACCTATAGTTCAAGCTACTTGGAAGGCTGAGGCGGGAGGATTACCTGAACCCAGGAAGTAGAGGCTGTGGTGAGCCGTGATCGTGCCACTGCACTCCAGCCTGGGCCACAGAGTGAGACCCTCAACTCAAAAAAAGTACAAATTCAGCACAAAACCAGGTGATCCTGTATCGTGCTAGAGAGACAGGGACCTACTCTCTGAGGAGCAGAGACGTGACGCCTGAGGCAGCTAGCCTGGGTGACAAAGCCACTGGAGTACGGCAGGGCTATTATAGGTGACTGCAGCCTCCAACTCCTGGGCTCATGCGATCCTCCTGTCTCAGCCTCTACAGAAGTGCACCACACCTGAATAATTTTTTTTAATTTAATTTTTTTTTTTTTTTTTAGAAACAGAGTCTTACTCTGTCACCCAGGCTGGAGTGCAGTAGCACGATCATAGCTCACTCCAGCCTCCAATTCTGGGCTCAAGCGATTCTCGTGCTTCAGTCTCCAGAGTAGCTGGGATTTACAGACACACACCACCATGTCTGGCTAATTTTTAAAAGTTTTTTTGTAGCGATGGGGTCTTGCTATGTTGCCCAGGCTTGTCTCAAACTCCTGGGCTCAAGTGATCCTCCTGTTTCAGCCTCGCAAAGTGCTGGGGTCACAGGCATGAGCCACTGCACCTGCCCACAGGCTTTTGTTTTTGTTTTTGTTTTTGAGCTGGAGTCTCACTCTGTCACTCGGGCTGGAGTGCAGTGGCACACTCACGGCCACCCCAGCGTGGACCTGATGGGCTCCAATGATCCTTCGCCTCAACCTTCCGAGTAGCCAAAACCACAGGCGTGCGCTACCACAAATGGCTCATTTTTAAAATTTATTGTAGAGATGAGGTCTCACCAAGTTGCCCAGGCAGGTCTCGAACCCGCAGGCTTGGGCAATCCACTTGCTTCTGCCTCCCAAAGTGCTGGGATTACAGGCTGAGCCACTGAGCCCTGCTGGCTTCTGTTTAACAAAGGCCACTCTGGCTGCCATGTGGGAAAGCAGGGAGAGTATGTACAGATGCGGAATCAGGGAAGGCTTCCTGGAGGAGGCAACGTAGGCTGAACCTTGAGAAGGGTGGATGCCCAGGAAGGAAGAGTGAGGATAAAGACCCAGGAGCAGGTTCCTGAGTGCCCACATGGGGAGGTGAGAAGCAGAGTGAGGTCAAGGTAGGTCAGGCCCGCATGTTCAGGCCTAGGCTGAGGGAGCGGGCAGGGGAAGCTGGGTAGCTGCTCCCCCGGCCCCTCCCCCTGCCAGGCTGTGGCCAGCTCAGCACCCGGGTTCTGCCCACCAGTTCCCAGGAACGGGTCAGCGAGGTGGACAGGCCAGTACAGTTCTGTGCCTTCCACAGCTTGGACTCAAGACACAGGGGTGCAGGGAGTGGCCCTGGGAGTCCGGCCCCACCACCAACTTTGCTGGAAGGTCTCCAAGCTCACCTGCTCACGACCCTACCTGCTGCCCTCCAGCTCAGTCATCTTCCTGGGCGAGCCTCCCGTGTCTGTTCCACACCCCACAGCGACAGGTGGGACGCCGCCCTCCGCCCCCGGGTCCGGGCAGGCATCGCTTGTCCATTACAGACCTCACTGAGCCCTCACTGCTACGCCTGCCACTTGCCCAGAACACGCGGCCTCAGCATCCTTCTTAACACGGCACTCCAGGCAGCCGCCACAGAGTGGCTAGAGCCGCCATCCAAGAGGCAGCCTGTGGGCCATGCTTGGTCCAGTCTGATCTACCATTTTATAAAAGGGGCCACAGAGAGGGAAAGAGACTTCCCAAGGCCTTGGACGGACATCTCCTGACTGGTTCCTTGTCCAAACCCCGCCTTGGGTGACCAGGGCCTGGGATGAACCCTTCGCGGCCTGGTGGTCCTCCCAGACGTCACCACCCGCCCACCCCGTTCAAATGAACTTCATCAGTCCCGCATGAACAGCAGACCCCGCCCAAGGCCGCCTGGACTGGCGTGCACTGAGCCATTTTCAGGGGCCTCCATCAGCCCTCGTCCTGGTCAGCCGGGCCTCTGCCCCCCGCCAGCATGAAGCCAGCATCCCCGGGCCCCCAACAGTTTGGGAAAAAGCAGCTACTCACCACTGCTGGACCTCCTTCTCGGTAACTGCAAGAGAAGACAGAGAAGCAGCCGTTTGGCTCAGGGAAGGGCAGACATTCCCTCGGGGCCTCCCTTCCTTCCTTCCCCGCCCCCACTGTCCTGGCCATGCCGGGGCACCAGGCCACTCTGGACAAGAAAACCCTCCCTTGGGAAACTGTCCCAGTCGGGGCTCTGTGCCCAGCCACCCCAGCAGGGGACACGGACATCCCACCAAATGATGCCCACGTGCTGCTGCTCTGAGGACCCCCACGAACACTCTCTTCCCCGCAGGCGTCCCCTTCTCCCTGGGAGTGGGCAGGTAGGACAGTCCTCCCGGGCCGACATCTGGGGGGCGTTCGTTCCATCGCTCAGCCCTGGGGGACGGGGGGGTCAGAGAAGGCCCTGGCCCCCACAAGCACTCAGCTACCCCAAGTGCTTAATGCAGGCTTCTGGAAAGAATGAAGGAGTGAATGGGCGAACGCATGTATGAGCGGACAGGAGGGCCGGGCTGGGGAGGGGCAGCTCTCGGCAGAAAGGCGGAAGCTCCGCCCAACCCCGGCCCGGCAGCAGCCCCCTCCACCCGTCCCTCCAGCCCCCTCAGTGGTCAGGCCGGGTCCTTTCACTGAACGCCACGAACCAAAAGCTGGAACGAGCCCCAAAACGTGGCCGCACCGCAAGCCAGGCCCAAGCAGTCAAGAAACTGAACCAAGAACCAAACAGAAAAGACGCCTTTTTCTGAAAAGTACTGAATCGTTTCAAGTTGGAACCAAACCGGTGTTCTCTCTGAAGTTCCTAAGAAGAGCGTCAAACCACCTCCAGGGCCACCCTCGCTCCCTGCCTGTGTGGTCACGGAGAGTTCCTTGAGCGCCCCGTGCCTCCGTTCCCTCATCTGTAAAGTGGGCCTTAAAGAGTAAGAGCACCTGCCACATGGAGCGGTCTCGGGGGTTCAGCCATAAAGGTGCGGATGATACTGGCGTCCAGCACCGGCTGGACATAAGAATGGGCTCAATACAGGCTTGTGGAATGAAGGATGAAGAACAAATGCATGCACGAACGGACAGAACGGGGGCCTGGGGGGAGGTCAGGTGAGTAAAGGACCCGGAATCCCTCCCGAGCAGACTTTCCTTGAGGAAGCCGCTTTGCAAAAACCGTTCAAAGCAAGCGCGAACCAACTTCTAAATGCCAGGCGCCCACTGCACGCTGGGATGGTACCCAGAGGGGCCGCTGTGCTGTGGCTCGGCGGCCATACAGCGGCAGGAGGGACACAGCACCGCTCTGCCCTGGCTCCCAAGGTGGACGCTGAGGCGGAGGCCAGAAAGCAGCAGGGCGAGGGGTGACCCAAGAGGGCGGACCCAAGGTCTGCGGCTCAGAGCCCAGCAGTCAGGTTCCCGGGTGGGCTAGAAGCCGTCAGCCCCCTCCTGGTCCGCAAGCCCCCATACCAGCCCCGCTCAGAGACCGAGGAGGAGACTCCACAAGTGGCCCCCGATAAAGAGATGCCGGCTGCCTGGAACGTCAAACTGGTGTCAGAGAAGGCAATTCTCCAAGAGGAAGTGTTCGCAGAGGGTCCGAGGCAGGAAGGGAGTCAGGCACGGGGTGGGGGGGCGGGAAGGCAGCCTTGGTCTAACCCAGGCTGGTGGCCATGGACCTGCCACCCACACCCGCTAGGAGGGCGGCTGCAGCCCAGGGGCTGATGCTAGAAGTCCCAACCCAGGGACACAGGGACACAGGCGACCCATCAACGCACAGCCAGGCGCTTAGTGCAACAGATGCAGAAGCCAGCCTAGACGGCCTGGGTCCAAACCCAGTCCCACTGCTTGCTGTGAGTCCTTGGGTAAATTGGTTCCCCTCTCTGGGTCTCTGTTTTCCTATCTATAATTTTTTTTTGAGTCAGGGTCTCACTCTGCTGCCCAGGCTGGAGCGTAGTGGCACGATCACGGCTCACCACAGCCTCAACCTTCTTGGCTCACGCGATCCTCCCACCTCAGCCTCCTGAGTAGCAGGGACTACAGGCACACGCCACCACACCTGCCTAATTTTTTTTGGTAGAGACTAGGTCTGGCCATGTTGCCCAGGCTGCTCTTGAACTCCTATGCTCAAGCAATCCTCCCACTTCAGCCTCCCAAAGTGCTGGGATGACAGGCATGAGCCACAGTGCACGGCCTATAAAACGACTTTGTTAAGAAGAGTCAAGAACTCACTGTTTTTCAGTCTCACAAAAATCCCACATAGGTGGGTGTGATCCCGTTTTCCCAATGAGGAACTAGGGTCCAGATGGGTCTGCTTACTTGTCCCCTGAGGCCTCTGCCAGGAAGTGGCCAGGCCAGGACTGTGCCTCCAGAGGCAGGTAGGCACCAACTGGGAGCCCCCACCCCCTCCAACTCAAGACCACCAGTGAGCTGCATGACCCTGTGTGACTGTGGCAGGGAGTGGCATCATATGACATAAACGGCAGGAAGGTGTGGCAGGGCCTCACAGGGCCAGAGAGGGACTCCCCCGGGACCCCCGACTCAGAAGCCCCCACTCTGCCTAGCCGCCCCAGGCTCCCAGCAGCCCCTCGGGTCTCTCCCCCAGTCTCTCAGTCCCAGGATGCAGCAGCAGTGGGGGCGGGGGTTGCTGACTCCCTTAGAGCAGCCCCTCCTGCACAGAACCCTGGGTGAACAGCAGGCAGCCAAGCCCCGGGGAACCTGAGCCCCACGGATGCTTCAGCAGCCAACTGACCTTCAGGAAACAGTGGAGGCCGGCAGATGTCTCTGGCACCTGGCCAGGGCCTGGCAATCTTGACCGCCTCACTGCCAGGACCTTGGAGGGTCTCGAAAGGGAACAGGCTGGCGCCCATCTCTGGGGGCCTGGCCACCTGCCCGCAGCCCTTCTGCCAGGCAGGGAGCTCCGGCAGGGCTCAGCAGGCCTGTGCCCAGTCCTCGGCCCCCCTCCGCGGCTGCCAGCCCACCCCAAGGAGGAGGCTGAGCCTGGGGGAGGGGCCTGGGGGATGTGCCCAAAGTGACAGCCAAAGGGAGGCCTGAATCCTTAGCCACTCCGTCTGGGCATTTAGAAGCTCAGCCATCCCTAGACCACCTGCGAGATTCCTCCCTATCCACCTGTCCGATGGTTTGCTCAAGATGTCTTTAGGCTGGGCGAGGTGGCTCACGCCTGTCATCCCGGCACTTTGGGAAGCCAAGGTGAGAGGATCGCTTGAGCCCAGGAATTTGAGACCAGCCTGGGCAACATAGTGAGACCTCATCTCTACAAAAAAAAGAAAGAAAAGAAAAAGTTAAAAAAAAAAATAAATTAGCAGAGTGCAGTAGTGGCAGCTTGTAATCCCAGCTACTTGGGAGGCTGAGATAGGAGGACTGTCTGAGCCTAGGAGGTTGAGGCTGCAGTGAGCTCTGATTGTGCCACTGCACTCCAGTGAGACCCCGACTCAAAAGGAAAATAAAATTTTTCTTTAAATCATCTCAATTTGTTTTTACTTACCTGCCTAATCTATCTTCAGGCTAAGCTATAACACCCATAAAATTACAATGACTGAGCCAGGCTCGGTGGCTCAGCCTGTAATCCCGCACTTTGGGAGGCTGAGGTGAGTGGATTGCCTGAGCCCGCGGGTTTGAGACCTGCCTGGGCAACTCAGGGAGACCTCATCTCTACAATAATCAAAAAATTAGCCGGGTGTGGCAGCACGCGCCTGTAGTTCCAGCTACTTGGAAGGCTGAGGCGGAAGGATCGCCGGAGCCCAGCAGGTCGAGGCTACACTCCAGTCTGGGCGACGGAGTGAAACTCCAACTCAAAAAAAAGAAAAAAATTACAATGACTGGCGTTGGTTGTATTTTTTCCTGTACACAATAAAAATATTACTATTAGACCAAGTGCGGTAGCTCACACGCTTTGAGAGGCTGAGGCAAGAGGATCACTTGAGTCCAGGAGTTCAAGACCAGCCTGGGCAACATAGAGAGACCTCATCTCTACAAAAAAAACACAAATTGGCCAGTCATGGTGGCACATGCCTGCAACCCAGGCCCAGCTACTCAGGAGGCTGAGGCGGGAGGATCGCCCAAGCCCAGGAGGTCGAGGCTGCAGTGAGCCGTGATTGTGCGACTACACTCCAGCCTGGGTGACAGTGAGACCTTGACTCAAAAAAAAAAAAAATTTTTTTTTAAGCCTATTGAAATAAAAAGCGATTATCCTCAATTCAATCTGGTCTCTGAAACAAGCCTAGCTGGGTGAGGCGGAAGGACGCCTTATCTGGGAGGTCTCCTTCCCAAAATACCTAACCTGACTCTAACTGTGAGGACGTAATCAGACAAATCCAGAATGTGGGACATTTGACAATTGGCCGGGACACGTCAAGTCAGTGCCGTGAAAGGCAAAGGAAGTCGGAGGACGACTGTTCTGGGAAAAGAGACTGAAGAGACAAACGTGACTTGCGACGCCTGGCTTGGGTCCCGGATCAGGGGGAAGCAGCGCTAGTGGCTGTCGCAGGACAGCTGGGAAACTCAGATGTTGGCCGGCTTTAGGGGTTGCCACAGGTGCCCTAAGGTTCTCCTTGGTAGTGAGGCTATGCGGGTAGCTCAAGCCTCCCGCATAGCTGGGATCACAGATGCACGCCGCCACGCTTTGACCAAATTTTTTTTTTTTACTTATTTATTTTTGAGTTGGAGTCTCACTGTCCCAAACTGGAGTACAGTGGCACGCTCCTGGCCACCGCAGCCTCGACCCGCTGGGCTCCGGCGATCCTTCCGCCTCAGCCTTCCAAGTAGCCGGAACTACAGGCGCGTGCTACCACGCCCGGCTAATTTTTTATTTATTTATTGTAGAGACGAGGTCTCGCCAAGTTGCCCAGGTTGGTCTCAAACCCGCGG
Source organism: Carlito syrichta (assembly GCF_000164805.1). Classification (NCBI taxonomy): domain Eukaryota; kingdom Metazoa; phylum Chordata; class Mammalia; order Primates; family Tarsiidae; genus Carlito; species Carlito syrichta. The sequence continues at coordinate 259,192 of NW_007248805.1, forward strand.
GCTCAGGCAATCCACTCGCCTCGGCCTCCTAAAGCGCTGGGATCACAGGCTGAGCCACCGAGTCCGGCCTCTTTGGCCAAATTTTAAACCAAGTCGCCTATCCCCAGCACACCAGCCTCCAGACCTGCAGACCTGGGCTCGCCACAAAACCAAGACTTACAACTGGATGTCGGCCATGCTCGGGTGATGGGCCACGCTCTCCATGTGGCCGGACAGCACCATCCTGTGGGGTTACTTGTAGGCTGGGTCGCTCTGAGCAAGTGACTTAACCTCTCGGAACCTCAGAGTCCTCACCTGCGGGATGAGACACCCACTCCGACCACGCAGTCATCGGAAGGGTTACTGAGAAGCAGATGGTGCAGAGCCCGGAGGAGAGAGGGGGTCTGGGCGTCCACTCTCCTCCTCCCTGTCGACCCGACCTCCCTTCAAAGATCCGGCCGCAAAGGGGCAAGGCCAGCTGG
>NW_007248805.1:259799-260847 GCF_000164805.1 Carlito syrichta
CCCGCTCCTCTTCCCTCCCACAAAGCTCTTGTCTGCCAGGAACGAACACGAGAGCCAGTCCCGGGAGCCCAGGATAGTGTTGAGTCTGGCTTTGATTTCCCTAAAGCAGAAACCTCTCTCCTGACTGAAACTCAGCCCAAGCATGGTGGGAGCAGAATGCAGGGGCTGGCGGCCCCTCACACAGCAGCAGGAGAGGGTTGGAGGGCAGAAAGCCAGCTCTCCTGGGACTGACCCAGGCCCCATCTCCAGGGACCAGGGCTGCCAAGGGCTTCTGTGCCCCCTCACCACAGTGGGCAGCAGCATCAGGCCACAAGTGACCCCTCTGACGAAATCGGTCGGTCCCTTCGGGCCTGACACCTCTGGCCACGGACTGGCCTCCTTGCAGAAGTGCAGCTGGCCCCGGAAGTCCTCCCAGGCCCAGGCCTCTCCTGTGCTCAGCCTCCCAGTGCCGGGGTCCATCCAAGTCCCCTGCTGACACGCTCTCCGGAGGCAGCTCTGCACTTGCTCCCAAGGTCCTCTCAGACGGCCCAGGAACCCCTCAGGCTCTACGCGAGCCCAAAAGGACCCCCTAGGCCTCCACCCAGATCCCCATCCCAAGAACGCCCACCCCCTGCCCCACCAGACAGTCCCGCGCCAGCTGCAAACAACCCATCCTGACCACCTCAAAAATACACAAAAACGTCCGGGTGTGGTACCTCACGCCTGTAATCCCAGCACTTTGGGAGGCCGAGGCAAGAGGATCGCTTGAGACCAGGAGTTCGAGACCAGCCTGGGCAACCTAGGGAGACCCCATCTTTTAAAGAAATACAAAAATTAGCCAGGCATGGTGGTGCTAGCCTGTAGTCCCAGCTACTCAGGGGGCTGAAGTGGGAGAATCGCCTGAGCCCAAGAGGTCGTGGCTGCCGTGAGAGTGAGCTGTGATTGTGCCACTGCCCTCCAGCCTGGGTTTCAGAGTGAGACTATGACTCAAAAACAAAGAGAGAAAAATGCAGCAACACCCCCACTATCCCTGGCCTGCTGCGTGTCTCCCCACCCCTGCCCCCACCCC
>NW_007248805.1:260950-265011 GCF_000164805.1 Carlito syrichta
CTGCCGGCGCGCCCCCACACACGCCCCCGCCTCCACTGGGCCTGCCCCGCCGGCACCGGAGGGCAGCCCCCTTGTAGGGAAGACAGCGGTGGTCTTAGGGGCCCTGGACTCCGGGGATCTGCCCCTCCCCTGCTGTGTGGCCTGTCCTTCCCGTCTGGGCCTCAGTTTCCCCTACTGTAAAGGGGGAAATGGCTCCTCTCTTTCTCCGGCCATGCCAGCCACAGAGTGCTGTGCCCCAGGAAGCCGAGGGGACGGGGAAGAGAGTGACACGCCTGTGGGTTCCCATCTAAATCACTGTCCCCCACCAGGTGTGGGTGCCTTGCTGGGGTTCAATGGCCGTTTCCCAGGCCCCGTGGAAGAACGTGGGTGTTTCTGGGAGGGGCAGGTCTCCTGGCTGTCCGCCTCTGCTTCTGAACCTGTCCGTGACCTTGGCCACGGCCCTCCCCATTGTTCCATGAAGGAGCTCAGCTCCCATGGTCTCCAGGCCACCCCAGCTCCATGCTCCTCGAAGTGACCTTCAGACGGCGAGTGATGAGGGGCCGAGTAAAGCGTGTCTAGCCCCAGGGAGGCCGGCGTGAGGATGGGGAGCACGGCATAGCCTCTGGGCCGGGGTCTGACCCATCAACCCTTGACCTTGAACAAGGGCGGCGGCCGCATCTCTGACACTGTTGTCCGCGAGCTCAGAGAAGATGTGATGGCGCACGCAGAGGTTCCTGGCAGGAAGCAGTTGGTGTGTCACCGGTGGCCCTGCCAGAGTGAGCAGGGAGGGGACCACCCTCCGCCCCGCCCTGTTCCTGTTCGCCATCCATGCCCAGCAGGAGGGAGGCTGGCCTCCTGCCCAGAACTCCCGGGCTCTCCTGGCTGAGCACAGACAATTCAGGAGCGCCTCACCCGGACCCAAAAGCAGCAAGCCCTCTGGGGCTCCACCCGACCACGCCTCCCCACTCCCCTCAGGGCTCTTGGCCGCCTCTCCCCACCCTGGGGGGACAGCACGGGCCCCGCCTCTGTGTGGTCACTATTTCTACTCAGGTTCTCTGCCCGGCACTGGGCTCGGGCACACATTGGCCAGCAGGAGAGGCCGGCCCTGCTGCTTCTCTCACGGTGCCCTTCTGTGCAGGACACCGCTAGGTACCAGGGCCGTCAGACTGCCATCCACAGCTGGCAAGCGACTGTCACTGCTGCTGTCGCCCTTGGGCGCCGACCGTCGTCTGCCCTGCACTGCCATGGTCTCATGAAGGTCCAGGGGGTCACGGGCTCATTGGGGGAAGCCGTGCCAAAGCCACCCAGTTGACAGGGCTCGGACCTCCTCCCAGGTCCCCACCTTGCCAGAGCACCAGGGCCCACCCTCAAAAAGGCTGCCTGGGGTGGGAGGGATCTTCGGGCCCCCGAAGGGTAAGCGAGTGGGTGCTGGTTCCCTGGTCCCAGAGGACAGACTCAAGTCTGGCCTGGAAGAGCCTTTCCCCTGGCTCCTGGGACCTGCACTTTGCCATTCTGAGCACAGACTCAGTGGACCGGCAGCCCCCAAAAGCTGGGCTCTCGACTTGGGGGCACAGTCCAGCAGGGAGAACCCGGCTCCCCTCCACCGAGGGTCTGCACAGAGAGGCCCACCCACCACTCCCCCGTGACCTCTCTGAGACTTGGCCTCCTCCTCCGTCACCAGGCTGCTGTCAGGGGCTGATCAGGGGGTGAGGGTCGCAGGCACCAAGCCCAGCACACAGCGAAGACGCTGCTGCTGTTAGGACAAGGACTCGAGGCTTTGAGGGAAGCATCGGAGGGCTGGGCTGCACTCCTGGATCAATTTCCCGCTTCCCTCCTGGTCCCTCCAGAGCCTCCAAGACCCCAGTGCTCTGTCAGCCGTGCTTTCCTGTCGCACCAGACCCTGTGCTGAGAGGCGGGGTCCCCACTGGCCCACTTTGCTCAGGAAGAAACTGAGACTTCACAGAGAACTGAAGGGGCTTGGCCGAGATCACACAGGCATGGGTGGAGGACTGGAGATCAGAGGCCAAGTCCGTCAATCCTGGAGCCCAGGCCCAGGGAGGCTTCAGCCTTGAGACGGGTGGTCACCCCCCAGGAGGGACTGCCCCCTGGGGCCCCCTCCAATGGTGGGTGACACTTGGGCACAGAGTCCAGCAGGGAAAGCTGGCTCCTGCCCATCAAAGGGTCCCTCCCTGCCCCCCAGGGAGACCAGTCTCCCAACTCCATTTTTTTGAGTCGGGGTCTCACTCCATCGCCCAGACTGGAGTGCAGTAGCACACTCACGGTCACCCCAGCGTCGACCTGCTGGGCTCCGGCGATCTTTCCGCCTCAGTCTTTCAAGTAGCTGGAACTACAGGCACACGCTACCACGCCCGGCTAATTTTTTTGATTTATTGTAGAGACGAGGGCTCACCAAGTTGCCCAGGCGGGTCTCAAACCCACGGGCTGTGGCAATCCACTCACCTTGGCCTCCCAAAGTGCTGGGATGACAGGCTGAGCCACCCAGCCCGGCCCCAACTCCATCTTTACCTCAGTGCTCTGACTCTCCTCACTTTTAGATTTACCAGAATCCAGTTTGAGTCTCTCTCTGTCACTCATTTCCCCACTGCAAGCCTCAATGTTCTCATCTGATGAATGGGGTAAGAATGTTCACACTGACAGGCTCACCCGCAGATCAATGTGCCTCACCCTGAAACAGAGCCATATGGTGAAGGGAGTCCATGGGTCCCCCCCCAAAGGTGCCCTCTGCAGAGCTCCTTAGGAGGAGGGTTGGGGACACCCAGGAATGTGGGGCAGAGTCCCAGGCAGCCACCGATGACAGGTTTAGTTGAAATCTTATGTTCTAGCTCAAATATTTCTGCAAACTTACATTCTGTCTCACTGTTTATGAGTTTATTTTACTGTAAAGATACATCAATTTTAATTTCAATGCCAGTTAAACCTCCTCCCCCCCAAAAAAAAAACTCTCAAGAAAAATTACACGCGGGTTCGAGACCCACCTAGGCAGGAAGACCTCATCTCTACAATAAATCAAAAAATCAGCCGGGCGTGGTAGCGCGCGCGCCTGTAATTCCGGCTACTCAGAAGGCTGAGGTGGAAGGATCGCCGGAGCCCAGCAGGTCGAGGCTGCGGTGGCCAGGAGCGGCCACTGCACTCCAGTCTGGGCGACAGAGTGAGACTCCAACTCAAAAAAAAAAAAAGAAAGAAAAATTACAGGAAGATATGCTTTGTCTTATGGTTTCCAGGAGTAACAAGAAAAAGTTGCCAATTATTAGCCATTTACCGTATGCCAGTCCTGGGCTAGGCAATTTGCCTGCATTAATTAATCTCATTCAGGCCAGTCACTGTGGCTCACACCTGTAACCCCAGCAATTTAGGAGGCCAAGGTGAGAAGGATTGCTTGAGTCCAGAAGTCTGAGACCAGCCTGGGCAACATGGCAACACCTTCTCGTCTCAAAAAATAAAAATAAAAAAAATTAGCCAGGCATGGTGGCATGCACCTGTAGTCCCAACTATTTGAGAAGCTGATGTGGGAGGATCCCTGAGCCCAGGATCTGGAGGCTATGGTGAGTCATGACTGTGCGACTATACTCCAGACTGGGCAACAGAGTGAGATCCCAACTCAAAATGAACAAACGAAAAAAACAAAAAACTGGGTCAAATGATTGATTTCTTACTCTAGGTACAAGATTAATGTATATGAGTTTATCTACCATTAATAAAATACTACATTTATGTTTTTAAAACTTCTCATTCAATGACCAAACAATACTGTGAGGCAAGGACTTTGACGATCTCCATTCTACAGATTAGGAAACTAAGGTTTTCAGAGGCAAAATCACCCACCCAAGGACCAGAACTAGTCTGCGTGATTCCAGAACTTGTTGGTAAAGTGTGGTATTTGAAACATAACCCAAGACTCAGTGCAGTGGCTCACGTCTGTAATCCCAGCAATTTGGGAGGCTGAGGCAAGAGGATTGCCTGAGTCCAGAAGTTCAAGACCAGCTTGGGCAACTTGGCGAGACACCATTTCTTTTTTTTTTTTGAGTTGGAGTCTCACTCTGTCGCCCAGACTGGAGTGCAGT
>NW_007248805.1:265185-271494 GCF_000164805.1 Carlito syrichta
CCCACGGGCTCAGGCAATCCACTCACCTCAGCCTCCCAAAGGCACGGGATTACAGGCTGAGCCACCGAGCCCGGCTAAGACACCATTTCTACAATAAATCAAAAAATTAGCCAGACATGGTGGTGTACACCTGTAGTTCCCGCTACTTAGAAGGCTGAGGCGGGAGGATAGCCTGAGTCCAGCAGATAGAAGCTGTGGTGGCTGTGATTGTGCCACTTCACTCTAGCCGGTGCAGCAGAATAAGACTCTGACTCCAAAAGAAAAGAAAAGAAGAAAAGCAACATCACCCAAGTGCATTTTGGGGTCTGACTTCCTTCATGTTCCATCCAACTCCTGTACCCTCTCCAACTTACTAAACTTTGGCTTCTCTGACCCCCAGCAAAGTGTCGCTGGTGCTGGGAGGCAAAGGTCCTCAGTATTTACTAATCTATTAACTTGCTTTGACAGATGAGTGGCCCAGATTGAGTCACACTGACATAGGTTCAAATCCCAGCTCTACCATATTCCAGCTGTGTGACACTGAACAAGTCAGCTAACCTCTCTGACCCTTGGTTTCCTCATCAGGAAACTGGGAGTGATAAGATGTACAACAGCAACATACATTTTTTAAAAAAGATGGGAAAGAATTGGGTGAAAATCTGCACATATAGAAAATAGGCTAGAAGGAACTGGATGGACATCTGCATACACACGGAAAAAATGGAAAGAACTGGGTAAAAATCTACACACAGAAAAAAGATAGGAAGGAACTGGATTAAAATCTACATGCCAAAAAAAAAAAAAAAAACCACTGGAAGGAACTGGGTGAAAACTTAAATTCACAAAAAAAAAGACTGAAAAAAATTGGGTGAAAATCGAAACACATACAAGAAAAACCAGAAAGGACCCGGTTGAACATCTACATACACACACACAAAAAGACTAAAAGGAACTCAGTGAATATCCACACACATAGAAAGAAGATTGGAAGGAAGTGGGCAAAATTCTACATGGAGAAAAAAGACCTGAAGCAACTGGGTGAAATCTACATGGAGGAAAAACAACTGGAAGGAACTGGGTAAAATCTACATGGAGAAAAAAGACTGAAAGGAACTGTGTGAAATTTACATGGAGAAAAAAGACAAGAGCTGGGCTCGGTGGCTCAGCCTGTAATCCCATGCCTTTGGGAGGCTGAGGTGAGTGGATCGCCTGAGCCCATGGGTTCGAGACCCGCCTGGGCAGCGAGATCTCATCTCTACAATAAATCAAAAAATCAGCCGGGCGTGGTAGCGCATGCCTGTAATTCTGGCTACTCGGAAGGCTGAGGCGGAAGGATCACTGGAGCCCAGCAGGTCGAGGCTGCGGTGGCCGGGAACGGTCACTGCACTCCAGTCTGGGCGACTGAGTGAGACTCCAACTCAAAAAAAAAAGAAAAAAGACTGGAAGGAATTGGGTAAAAATCTACATACAGAGAAAACACTGGAGGGAACTGGGAGAAAACTTACATTCACAGAAATCAGACAAAAAAATTGGGTGCAAATTTTACACACATAGAAAATCTACATACACAGAAAAAAGATGAGAAGGAGCACGTTGAATCTACACACATACAAAAGGGACTGGAAGGAACGGGGTGAAATCTACATGGAGAAAAAAGATCGGAAGGAACTGGGTGAAAATCTACATACAGAGAAAACATTGGAGGGAACTGGGTGAAAACTTACATTCACAGAAAAAAGACTGAAAAAAATTGGGTGCAAATTTACACACACAGAAAATCTACATACACAGAAAAAAGACGAGAAGGAGCACATTGGATCTACACACATACAAAAGAGACTGGAAGGAACTGGGTGAAAATCTATACACATAGAAAAAAGACAGGATGTACCAGGCGCGGTGGCTCATGCCTGTAATCCCAGCACTTTGGGAGGTGGAGGTGAGAGGAATGCCTAAGCCCACAGGTTCGAGGTCATAAGGAGACCTTGCCTCTACAATAAATCAAAAGAAATTACCCGGGCTTGGTGGCACACATCTGTAGTTCCAGGTACTTGGAAGAGTGAGGTGGAAGGATCGCCTGAGCCCCGCAGATTGAGGCTGCGGTGACCATAATGGTGCCACTGCCCTGCAGCCTGGGCGACAGAGTGAGACTCTGACTCAAAAAAGAAAAAGACTGGATGGAACTGGGTGAAATTCTACATACACAGAAAAAAGAATGGAAGGAAGTGGGTGAAAAACGTTAACAACAGTGGGCTCAGAGAAGTGCCGTGAATGTTCTTGTCTGTGATTGCCTGTATTTTCCAAACTTGTCCTTCCCCAGTGGCTGGGAGCTCTGTGGGACAGGGTCTGTGACTGCCTAAGGTGCAGTCAATTGGCACCATCTGGCACACAATAGTTGCTCACCGTGTGTGTATTTTTGTAGAATGCATGTGTCCTTGTTGCAAGTGCATAAGCTGGAAAGTAGACGTGGCTACTTCTGGTGTCTAAAACTCCAGGTTGGCCAGGCACAGTGGCTCACACCTGTAATCCTAGCACTTTGGGAGGCAGAGTTGTAAGGATTACTTTAGCCCAGGAGTTCGAGATCAACCAGGCAACACAGTGAGACTCCTTCTCTACCAAAAAAAAAAAAATCAAAAAATTAGTGGGGTGTGGTGGCAACACCTGTAGTCCCAGCTACTCTGGAGGCTGAGGTGGAAGGATCATCTGAGCCCAGGAGGTCAAGGCTGGTGAGCCATGATCGTGCCAGGGTCAGATCATGGGTGACGGGGTGAGACCCCGATTCACAAACAAAAACAAAAAGTTTTTAAAAAGGAAAGTTGAGTGTTGGTGAAAAAGTAAGGTAGGAAACAAACCTAGTCTGAGGTCAGAGCGCGCTCCCTGGGGCACATAGGCTGACACAGAAAGATACCCAGGGCTTAGCCAGGTAAAGGGAGAGATGGAGGGTTTCCAGGAGGGGCCTGGGCGTCCAAAGTTGGAGTGCAGTGGGTTCCAGGGACCACGATTTGCTGGAACAAAGCACTCTACAGAGGAATTGCAGTGTGGTCCAGGCAGAGAGAACCCATGGAGTATCCCAAAATGTTAACAATTGCTACTATTGGGTTTTTTGATTTGGGGGGTTTTTGTTGATGTTTTTGAGTTGGAGTCTCACTCCGTCGCCCAGACTGGAGTGCAGTGGCACGCTCACGGCCACCCCAGCATCAACCTGCTGGGCTCAGGCGATCCTTCCGCCTCAGCCTTCCAAGTGTCCGGAACTACAGGCGTGCACTACCATGCCTTGCTAATTTTTGATTTATTGTAGAGATGAGGTCTCGCCAAGTTGTCCGGGCTGGTCCCCAACCCGTGGGCTCAAGCAAGCCCCTTGCCTCGGCTTCCCAAAGTGCTGGGATTACAGGCTTGAGTCACTGCACCTGGCCTGTTGTTGTTTTTAAATAGAACAAAGTCTCGCTATGTTGCCAGTCTGATCTTGAACTCCTGGGGCTCAAGCAATCCTCCCACCTAAATGCTGGGATGACAGGCGTGAGCCACGGTGCCCAGCTGCTACTATTGTTAATAAAGGTGCCACAGCAGCCAAAGACAAGGAGGCCAACAATGTGGGCACCTGGGGTGGCTGACTCCTGCCACCCACCTTGGAGCGCTGGGCTTCTGCCTCCCCCACCTGGCCCCATGCTCCTGCCTCAGTTCCCACTCTCCAAGGCCCCCACCCCTGGCCCTGGGAGGGGGTGGGTGATGCTGGGTGGTCTCCATCACAGCTCAGGCAGAAGCCAAAGTGGTCATGGTCCATGTCGCCACCCACAGAGCAAAGAACCCTCCAAACAGAAGCATGGAGAGTCTCCCAAGTTGGGGCAGAGGCGTGAGGCGAAGGTAGACCCCAGGAAAGGGCCCAAAGCCCCGCACGGGAAGAGCCCGAGACACCAACAGTGACAGGGACCCAGAGACCAGGCAAGAGGCCCTGGAGCAGGAACCAGCCGCCGGCCCCCCCACCCCCCGCCGTTACCGCCTCTCCTGAGCAGGACGCCCCAGATCTGCTTCTGAAACACTGAGGTCCCGGCCCTGAGCTGCACCGGGGCAGAATGGCTCCAGCAGGAACCCCCGAAGGGCCTGGGCCTGGATTTCAGGGCAGCCGGCCCGGAGGGTGGCACGGGGTGCAGCCCAGGCTCCGGCTCTGGCCCTTTAAGAGATGGGGCGGAGGCTGGGCCCTGACCTGCCTCCCAGAGGAGGCCTGCATGGAGATTCACCAGGGTCCTTGACGGTGCTGGGGGAGCAGGAGGACCCGACCCCCGGCCCAGCCCCGCCGGCGCACGCAGAGGGGCTGGCCCGAAAGCCTGGCCAGAGCTCCCCGGACACGGAGCGTGCCCTGGACCAGGACGCCTGCTGGCACCTGCCCCGGCCTGGCCCTGTCTCCTGGGTGCGCGCTGTGTCCCAAGATGCCCCTTCCCGGGGGTCCCCGCCCTCCCCCTCGCCAGCACCTCCCGAGGCGGGCACTGCTGGCAGAGGAGAAGACTGTGGCTCTCAGAGGCCGAAGGGCTGGCCCAGGGCCGCGCGGAGCCCAGACCGAGGAGGATCTGCGCCGGCCACGGAAGCCACCTCTGGGGTGCTCAGCCCCACCCCCTTCCCCCGCCCTTGGAGCCAGAATGGGCAGGACACAGACCTTCTGCCAGCAGCACCCACCTCATCCCCCGCCCAGGCCACTAGGCAACTTCCAGGTCCTCGGAGCTGCCATTCCTCGATGTCCCCAGACGTGGAACATGCCATTCCTTCTGCCGGAAACATTCTCCACGTCCCCCACATAAACCCTCCCCACTCAACTCCCCCAGGCAGGGCTGGGAAACGGAGCAAAGGAAACTACCGACACACAGTTCAACCCGAATTACAGATGAATGGCGAGGAATTCTTTTAGTATGTCTGGCAATGCTACCCTCCGGTCGCAACTGAAGTATCACCTCCTCCAGGAAGCCCTCCTGGATGCAGCCCAGTGGATTCCTGTGGCGATCCACCAAGCCCTGCCTTGATGCTCCTCCTGGCCTGACGTCTGCTTCCCCACTCCCAGACTGTGACCCCCGGCAGGGCCTGAACCCATCTGTGCAACCTGTCCCGTGTCTCCAGCACCCACAGGGCCCAGGCGAGAGGCGGGACTAAGGGGTGGCAGGGTGGCCCCAGGCCCAGGGCCCCCAGCCCAGGGTGCAGCCCGAGGGATCTGCCCAGCCACCCCAGTCAAGGCCGGAGCACCGGGGCCCCTGGCAGACGCTCTCGTGGTTCGTGGGGGCCACTGTGTGTTTTAATTGGGATCCTGGTCCAGCAGGGCTGCTGAGCCGGAGGGTAGGGGGCGGAGGCGGTGGGCCCCGGGCGAGGGCGGGCCGGGCCAGGCAGGCTTTGAGCTCTGGGCTCCCCGTCTGCCCGACGCACACACCATGTATTTCTGAACAGAAGGAAAGCATTCGCTGTCCCCCCACAGCGCCCAAAATAGCCCCATCTCCTGCCTTTGAACAGGAATCTTTGGGTTCCTACAAAGAGGCAGGAGCGGGAGGGCCGGGGGGAGGACGGGCTGGCGGCCTGGACCCCTCCCATCTCCCCAGCCCGGAAGGCGAGAGGGCCTGGGATCCTCGCTGGGACTCTACCGGTGCGGAGAAAACCTCGGTGGGAGGTGGGAGGGGGCAGGACGCACAGCCCGAGGTGGGGGAAGCTGTGTTCATTCATGAGCCTGCTCCTTGATGGACGTCTTCATTCAAGCCAATGACGGGCACCAGGCTCTGTGCTGGAAGCCCGGGTGACCACACTTGACAGCCGCCACTGCTCCAAGCAGCCTGCGTGCTCACCCATCCAGCCTGGTGGTGGCCGCAAGAGGCACCGTCTTCCTGTGTTACATATGAAGGCACCAGAAGCAGAGGGGACATTCAAAGACCTGCGGTGCTCTTTGGGAGGCTGTGGCTGGGGGATTACTTGAAGTTGAGGCCATGAGTTCAAGACCGGCCTGGGCAACATAGCGAGATTTTCGTCTCTACAAAAAAAATCAAAAAATTAACTGGGTGCGGTGGCATGTGCCCGTAGTCCCAGCTGCTCAGGAGGCTGAGGCAGGAGGATCATCCAAGCCCAAGAGGTGGAGGCTGCAATGAGCTGTCATCATGCCACTGCACTGCAGCCTGGGAGACAGAGTGAGAGCCTGGCGAAACAAAAAACAAAAAAACCTGGAGTGCCAGGCTCGGTGGCTCAGCCTGTAATCCCACACTTTTGGGAGGCTGAGGTGAGTGGATTGCCTGAGCCCGCAGGTTCGAACCCGCCGGGGCAGCGAGACCTCATCTCTAAAATAAATCAAAAAATCAGCCGGGCGTGGTA
>NW_007248805.1:271732-274772 GCF_000164805.1 Carlito syrichta
AGACTCCAACTCAAAAAAAAAAAAAAAAAAAACCTGGAGTGCACCAGGCCTTTTCGCCAATATTTTCACATTAATCCCAGCCACAAAGTTGGGGGCATCTGCCCATTTTACAGATGAAGTAAAGAGGCTTGGTGGGAAAGGGTGTGACCAAGTTCCCAGCACTAACAAGTGAGGCTGGGACTTGAACCCAGGCTGGGTGGGTCCCTGAGAGGAGGCCCTGACTACAGACCCCAGAAAACCCACCTGGGCTCAGCGTCCCCTCAGTCCCCAGTTCCACAGAAGGGAATGCAGGGGTTCTGAGAGCAAGTAGCCCCCGGCCGGGAGGCGGGTGAGATCTAAAGATTTGAATCCAGCTCTGCTTGGCTCCAAACCCAGGGCTCTTTCCGTTTCCCATGGCAGCTTCTTGGCTGTTAAAAAAAAAAAAAGGAAAGAAAGAAAAGAGGGCACTTTCTGTCCCCAAAAGGCCAGAGCCATGGGGAGCTGGAGTGGCCGTGCCCTGAAGCTGAAGGAGACACACTCTGAGCCCACCTCCCTGCTGAAAACCCAAACCTGGAACAACAACAACAAAAAAGCAGAGTGCTATTTCTGCCTTGGGTTAAACATTCCTCAAAGCCACATTCCTCCGGCACTCCCCTTCCTCCCCTGTCAGGGAATCCAGAGCCTGATTGCCAGGACACCCCGCCAGCTTCCTGGGGCCCCCTCGGTGGCTCACAGGTGCCAGAGCCAGCAGCCCTCCGGTACCCCTCCTGGGGTCCCCAACCAGGGCTCCCCAGGCAAGAAGCACCTCCCCCAGGAAGCACACAGCAGGGCAGGGCACCCCGGGGCTGAGAGCGACGAAGAGGGAAACTGAGGCCCTGAGAGGGGCCACCAGAGCCCGCGGCAAACCTCCTGGAGCCAGGACACCACTCGGGCCTGTCCCCACGGGCTGCAGGTCAGGAGAATGGGCGGGCCCTGCCCGAAAGCAGGAGACAGCCACAGGCACATGCAGAAAAGCGCTCTGGAAAGCTCTGAGCATTCTAAGCTGCATGGACACCAAAGGCCACAGGGTGCGGCCCAGACCCCAAGGAGCTTATGGATACTGTGCCCCTGTCACCGTGCCCGGAGCCCACACTGCACCCAGGGGGACATGGTTTCTTGCTTCATTCAAAAGACACCTCCTGGGGCCCCTGAGCAGTGTCAGACACCACAGGGCAGGGCAGGACGGCCAGGGGCTGCCAGGGTCCACCACCTCATCCCTGGGCTTCGTCTTGCTGCCCAGGCCAAACCAACAGGCTCTCCAGAAGCGGGGAGGGTGCCAGCGCTGGCAGACGGGGTGCAGTGTTCTTGGGCTCAGAAGGTGGCAGGATCACCAGTTAAGATCACACAGCAGGCCAGGTGTGGTGGATCATGCCCGTCATTCCAACACTTGGAGAGGCCAAGGCAGGAGGATCGCTTGAGGCTGGGAGTTCGACACTAGCCTGGGCAACATAGCAAGACCTTGTCTCTACAATAAATACAAAAATTAGCCGGGTGTGGTGGCACGCGCCTGTAGTCCCAGCTACTTGGAAGGCAGAGGCCGAAGGATCGCCTGAGCCCAGGAGGTCGAGGCTCCAGTGAGCCATGATCGTGCCACTGAAGTATAGGCAGGACAACAGAGTGAGACCTCGACTTCAAAAAAAAAAAAGAGCCAGGCGCAGTGGCTCAAGACTGCAATCCCAGCACTTTAGGAGGCCGAGGCAAGAGGATTGCCTAAGCTCAGGGATTCAAGACCAGCCTGGGCAACTTGGTAAGACCTTGTCTCTACAATAAATCAAAAAACAAAAATAAAAATAAGCCAGGTGTGGTGGCACACGCCTGCAGTTCCAGTTACGTGGAAGGCAGAGGCTGAAGGATCACGTGAGCCCAGGAAGTCGAGGCTGTGGTGAGCCATGACCGTGCCGCTTTAAAGTACAGCCTACTGAGGCGGAAGGATGGCCGGAGCCCAGCAGGTCGAGGCTGCGGTGGCCGGGAGCAGCCACTGCACTCCAATCTGGGCAACAGAGTGAGACTCCAACTAAAAAAAATAAATAAATAAAATAAAATAAAATAAAGTACAGCCTGGACAACAGACTCAAAAAAAAAAAAACACACACAGCGCCAGGCACAGCGTCAGTACCTGAGCCTCCACTAGGACGGGTGGAAGCTGAGGAAGCTGTGCTGAGGGCCGGGGTGGGGACAGCTCCTGCTTCTCCTCCTACAGCCTTTCCACAAGGCCTCCGCTCTGCCTCCTTCCTGGAGGAAGCCAATGCAGAGGCCGCCCAAATCCCTTGCAGGAGGCAGGGTCATCTGGAACCAGCAGGGCTGCCTGTTTACAACCGGAAGGGTCCAATGCCCCACCCCAGCTTACACCCAGTCCAGAACTGGGGACACCTGGCCAGGGTCGGACGCTCTGGTCACAGCTTGGATGCCCCCAGTGCTGGGCGCTCCCTATGGTGAGCAGGCAGCTCCAAAATCAGAGGCTCACGCCTGTCATCCCAGCACTTTGAGAGGCCGAGGCGGGAGGACTGCTTGAGCCCAGGAGTTCAAGACCAGCCTGAGCAAATAGCACGAATTCATCTCTACCAAAACAACAACAACAAAAAAATCAAAAAATTAGTCAGTTGTGGTGGCACGCCTGTAGTCCCAGCTACTGGGGAGGTTGAGGCGGGAGGATCCCGAGCCCGGCACGTCGACGCTAGGGTGGCCATGAGGATGCCACCGCATTCCAGCCTGGCCAACAGATTGTGACCCCAACCCTTAAGTAAAAACATAAATAACAAAATTAGGAGGTGCACAGAGATGGTGGAGGCACCCTGGTGGGAAGCACGTGGTTTTGACCACACAAAGATGGGAGCCTGAGCCTCAGACTGGCCACTGACTGGCTGGGGGTCTCGGGCATGTCCCTCGGCCTGCCTGGGCCTCCGTTTCTTCATCTGCAAAATGGGCACAAACGGCCTTAATTCCGGGCGCTGGGGAGGGTGCGGGGGCGTCGGCCCTGCGCTCAGCACCCCGGGGCCAGCTGCCACCTGGTGAATGGTGGTTG
>NW_007248805.1:274899-283064 GCF_000164805.1 Carlito syrichta
CTCAGCGGGAAAATGGGGACCACTCAGAGCTCCTGGGGGGAGTTGGTGACAAGCACGGTGACCAACCAGGACAGGGTTGGGTCATGTGGAATGTGCCCTCTGCCCATCACAGGGTTACTCTCCATTGCCACGGGCAAGCAAAGGGGAGCGCCTGAGATGAGCCCCCCGTTCAATGTCTATTATTATTATTATTATTAAGTCAGAGTCTCACTCTGTTGCCCAGGCTGGAGTACAGTGGCACGATCATGGCTCACTGCAGCCTCGACCTCCTGGGCTTCTGCCTCAGCCTCCCTAGTAGCTGGGACTACAGGCAAGTGCCCCCATGCCTGCCAAATTTTTAAATTTTTTGTAGAGCTGAAGTCTTGTAAAGCTGTCCAGGCTGGTCTTGAACTCTTGTCCTCAGGCACTCCTCCTGCCTCCGCCTTCCAAAATGCTAGGATTACAGACATGAGCCACTGTACCCAGCCCAATGTCTTTTGTTTCTAAACTGAACCACTGCCTTGTGTTGTAGAGGTCGTATTATCTCCAATTTGCAGATGAGAAACTGAGGCATCCAGAGGCCAAGAGCTCTGCCTGAGGCTGAGATGGTCCACGGGCCCAGGTCCTTGGACACCAGAGCCCAAGCATACTCCGTCCCTGGGTCCCTGGCATTCCTTCCCCCACAGGGTCTCACCATCTGGCAATCTGGACATTGTACAGAAAGGGAAACTGAGCCCCAGAGGGGCCTGGTGACTCCAGAGTCACTGTCCAGGCCACGATGGTTCTGGGACTGGAGCCCAGGCAGGCTGCTCTCTGCCCTCCAAGCCCACGTGGACATAGGAGCCTAAACCCACCACTGTACAGTCACCCCTCCCTCCCTAACTCATGGAGCCAAGAGCCCCATGCAGATAGATGGGTCTGGCCACCAAGCCAACCAGGCCACAGAGACCACCACCCACATTTGTGGATCCCTGTGACAACTCGCTCCGTGACTGCCGGGGGGATGGGGCAGGGTGGCCAACAACCGCTGCCCTCTGCCATGCCCAACTGGACAGCCTCATTCCCGGGAGAGTGTTTACTGAGCACCTACCACATGCAAGTCCCTGCGCTGTGCGACCTCATCTCAGGCACGAGGGACTCGGAGTTCAGAGAGGTGAGGGGCTCACCAGGATCGCACAGCCAGAAGGCAGCAGGACTGACCTCCAGGCCCTCAGCTGGAATGTGACCCCGATTTCAAGTTACCTAGAAACGCTGCCAGTTAATCTGTGACATGCTGTGCCCTGGTAAATAGATCACGCTCAGAATGTGAAAAGTGTTTCATCTTATAATGAAGTAACAAGGATGTGCTCTTTAATTTATACTGTTTTTTCCTCACCACAGTGCTAGAGATATTTAGGGCAAGATGAACACATGTCAGGAGACTTCAATGAAGAAAGCGAGTCCTCCTTACCCCGACCCACCAGCCAACCCACAGACAGCCACAGATTTGCTGTGTGACCTTGGGAGAGACACTTCACCTTTCGGGTCCTTAAACTGCCCACTTGTAAAATGAGGGCGTTGAACTATATGACCCCAAGAGTCTCATCAAGCTCAGAGATTCTAGGATTCTACTTAATAGTAATCAAAGAAATTAACATTGAAATGGTGGGCTACCTTTTCTCTTCCCCATAAAATTGGCAATGATTAAGAAAAACAATAACAACCAGTGCTGGCAAGATTACAGACAGATAAGCACTCTCTCATCCACTGTTGCTGAACATGTAAACTGGAATACCCTTTCTTTTTTTTTGAGTTGGAGTCTCACTCTGCCGCCCAGGCTGGAGTGCAGTGGCACGCTCATGGCCACCTCAGCCTCAACTTGCTGGGCTCAGGCAATCCTTCTGCTTCAGTCTTCCAAGTAGCTGGAACTACAAGCACCCGCTACCATGCCCAGCTAATTTTTTGATTTATTGTAAAGACGAGGTCGCATCAAGTATCTCAGGCTGGTCTCGAACCCCTGGGCTTAGGCACTCCTCTTGCCTCAGCCTCCCAAAGTGCTGGGATTACAGGCTTAAGCCACCACACCTGGCCTGGAACATCCTTTCTGGAAAGCAACTCAGCAATTTTTAATCAAAGGCCTTTCAAAATGTCTCCAGCCATTAACTCCATACCCCATTTTTGGTTATTTTTCTTCAAGAAAAGATATGTGCAAAGATTTAGTACAAAGATGGTCGTCACAGCATTATTTTTTTTATTTTTTTTTATTTTTTTTTGTGTCGGAGTCTCATTCTGTCGCCCAGACTGGAGTGCAGTGGCACACTCCTGGCCACCGCAGCTTCGACCTGCTGGGCTCCGGCGATCCTTCCGCCTCAGCCTTCCAAGTAGCTGGAACCACAGACATGCACTACCATGCCCAGCTAATTTTTGATGTAATGTAGAGATGAGGTCTCGCCAAGTTGCCCAGGCGGGTCTTGAACCCGCGGACTCAGGCAATCCACTCACGTCAGCCTCCCAAAGAACAGGATTACAGGCTGAGCCACCGAGCCCGGCTAACAGCATTATTTTTATGGGGGGAGGAAGCTAGTTGTCCAGTGACAGGGAACTAAATGAGATACGTTGTATTCATATAATACACCATTTGAAGCCATGCTTTCAAGAAAATAAGTAGGCCAAGCATGGTGGCTCGTATCTGCTGGTCTGTTATCCCAGCACTTTGGGAGGCCGAGGCGGGAGGATTGCTTGAGCCCAGGAGTTTAAGACCAGCTTGGGCAACATAGTGAGACCGCATCTCTAAAAAAAAAGAAAGAAAGAAAGAAAGAAAGCACACACCTGTAGTCCCAGCTACTTGAGAGGCTGAGGCAAGGAGGATGGTCTGAGCCCAGGAGTTCGAGGCTGCAATGAGCTGTGATCATGCCACTGCGCTGCAGCCTAGGACAAAGCGAGACTCTGACGCAAAAAGATTAAAAATAAAAGAAGAAATGCACAAGGTGATGAAAACTAAGTGCCAAGTCCTGGTGAATCTTCCTCCTAAATATATCTAAATATATATCTGGAGTCTACTTTTTTTTTTTTGAGTCAGGGTCTTACTCTGTCGTCCAGGCTGGAGTGCAGTGGCATGATCACGGTTCACTGCAGCCTCCACCCCTCCCAGGCTCAGGTGATCCTCCCACCTCAACCGCCCGAGTAGTTGGGATTTCAGGTGTGCACCGCCATACCTGGCTAATTTTTGAATTTTTTGTAGAGATGAGGTCTTGCTATGTTGCCCAGGCTGGTCTCAAACTGCTGGGCTCAGGTGAGCCTCCCACCTCAGCCTCCCAGAGTGCTGGGATTACAGGTGTGAGCCGCCATGCCCCAGCCAGGAATCTCTTTCATGTCATCGCCACTGACACCCCAGTTTGTCACCATGGTCACCCCTGGTCTCGATTACATCCCCCCAATTCATCTTTGGACTATAGCCAAGAACGACCTTTTCAGACCCAAATCGAATGTGTCTCCATCACCCCCTGCCACGGCTCTGCACACGTCTCGGGAAACGTCCGCATTCCTTCCTGTGCCCATCCAGGGGGTGATGTGGCACAGCCCACCTGACAGCTGTGCCCCCACCCCATCCCAAAGGGGTAAGGCCTGGCCTCGGGAGCAGAGGGAGCTGGGTCCAGTTCCAAGGCCTCAGCCAGGAGAAAGACGAGAGGCCAGGGCCCTCTGAGGGGGGACGGGGTGGGGAGGAGCCAGTTAACACGGAGCCCAGGCAGGCAGGATGGGCAGAAGCAGGCTGTGAGGAGGAGACTGGCCTCGGTGACCCCCGGCGAGTCCCTGCCATCCCCCAGGCTCCCCTTGCCCTTCAGCCCATCCTGCCCTGGGAACGGGAGACCCGCAACCCAGTCGCTGCCGTGAGAGGATGGCTCAGAGCCCGGTGCAGGGCTAAAGCCTCGCGAGCCCTGAATCCTCCTGACTCCGGGGCCTTTCACGACACCCATTTTCCAGAGGAGGAAAGTCAAGGTCCGCGAGACAAGGCTTGCCAGGGAAAGGGCCTGACTCCGGACCCCCTCCCCTCCTCTCCCAGAGGTCCTGTTGCAAGCAGCCTGTTCCCTTTCGGGCCTCCTGTCTGAGCTGCAAAGCTTCCTCCAGTGGATCCAAGGACCGTGCGGGCAGGTCTTCCAGAGGAGCCAACCGGGGCTCAGAGAGGGCGAGCGGCTTGCCCACAGTCACGGAGCCCGAGTGAGGCCCCAGACCAGTCTCCAGGACACTGAGCCCTTTCCTAATTCCATGGCTGATGTTTCCCGCCCAGTCTAACCTGTCTCTCTCACTTCTGCTCTGTTCAGCTTTCGGTGGAGACAGGAAGGCCTCCTTGGTTTACCCGCACGCATGCGGGTTCATGTGGGTTCAAGGGACTGAGAAGCCTGCCCTTCCACGGGTCCTTCTCTCCTTGGGGCTTCCCCTTGCCTGGCCGCCACGCCCACGTTTATCCAAGGACCGGTTGCGGCTTCCCCAGGCACTGTCCTGCCTCCCTGGGGTGAGCAGTGTGGGGCGGGGGGGTGATGATCACAGGATCCCTCTTGGCCTAAAGAAAAGGATCCCATGGATCCCAGGATGGCCCCCTAGAGCCCAGCGGGTGCCCCTCACCTGGAGCCAGGGACCCAGTCTCTGCTCCGGATCACTGAGGTGTTAGCTGAGGACCGCCCGGGTCGGCGCCTGCCCGCCACCAGCTGCCATGTGCCGGGCACGTTCTGGGCATCACCGGAGAGATTCAAGAATGGCGGGCAAGGTCAAGGCTGGCCTGGGCTGGCCAGGAGTGACAAGGAGGAGGTGAGCACCCTGCATCCTGGACAAGATGGTCCCTGGGGAAGGCCAGCAAGCACCATGGAGAGAGGACCGGGAGGAGGTGGCCAGAGGTTCGGCCTCTTGGGCTGGTGCGGCTCAAGCACTAACAGACAACTCGGGTTTTCAGACAGCCCGGCAGAGGGCAGGAATCACGTCTCTCCAGGCCCCGCACAGACAGCGCACTCAACGAGCAGCCGGTCAGGGTGGCCTAACAATTAGCAGGTGGGGCCAGGCGGGATGGCTCATGCCTGTAATCCCAGCACTTTGGGAGGCTGAGGTAGGCGGATCGCTTGAGTCCAGGCTATGAGTTCGAGACAACATAGCCTGGGCAACGTAGCAAGATCTTGTCTCTACAAAAAGAAAGAAACGATCAAAAAATCAGACAGGCATCGTGGTGCATGCCTATAGTCCCAGCAACCCAGGAGGCTGAGGCAGAAGGATTGCCTGAGTCCAGGAGTTCAAGGCTGTGGTGAGCCATGACCGTGCCACTGCACTCCAGCCTGGGCCACAGAATGGGCCGCCACCTCAAATTAAAATTTCAAAAATGAACAAGTGAGCCCAGGTGAGGCTGCTACACATCAAAGCAAGACCCTGCTAAGATCTGGGCAAACCAATCGAAGAGCCTACCTTTCTATGCCTTCCCTGGGCCGGGCACAAAGACCACAGCTGTAGGAAGAGTCCCCTGCAGAGAGATGAAATTCACCCAGAAAACACATTTAAGACCAGTTCAAGATGAAACCATATTGTACTGTCAAAACAATATGGGAGACCGAGACAAGAGGATCGCTTGAGCCCAGGTGTCCGAGACCAGCCTGGGCAACATAGCAAGATCTCATCTCTACAAAAAAAAAAAAAAAAAATAGCAGGGTGTGGTGGGCCTGTAGTCCCAGCTACTTGGGAGGCTGAGGAGGTGGGAGGATTGCCTGAACCCAGGAGGTAGAGGTTGTAGTGAGACCACTGCACTCCAGCCTGGGCCACAGAGTGAGACCCCAATTTAAAAAAAAAAGATATTAATAACAATCGCTGACCCTGACTGACCATTAACCACATGCCACACGTCAAAACCACACGCACCACACTGGACTTTTCACATCCCCTTGGGGTCATTTTATAAACGAGGAACTGAGGCTGAGTGAGGTGAGGGAACCGGCCTGTCCCCACAGCCTGGGCACTCAAGGATGCCAAGACCCTCATGAGCAAGCTAGAAGAGAGTGAGCCAGACTACAAAGAAACCGGGTCACAGGCGGTGCGGATCACAGCTCTGGAAGTCCACCTCTTGCTAGCCTGTTGCTGTGGGTCAGGGTGTAGCCAGGCTGAATCCAGATGTGTGTAGGGAGGGCCACACAGCTGCAGGCTGCATCCTCACACACACAGACCACTGCAGACAGAAGAGTGCCCACCCTGGACAATGTCCAGCATAAACTCAGTCTATGAAGAGGCTGGGAGGGCAGCCCAGGCACCCTGGCATTGAAATAAGCCCTCTGGGAGAGGCTGGCATCCGAGAATCTGTCCATAGCTCACAGTAGCCTTGGCCTCCAGGGCTCAGGTGATCCTCCCACCTCAGTCTCCCAAGTAGCTGGGACTATAGGCGCTCCACCACACTGGGCTAATTTTTTAAAATTTTTTTGTAGAGACCAGGTCTTGCTATGTTGCCCAGGCTGGTCTCGAACTCCTGGGTTCAAGCCATCCTCCTGCCTCAGCCTCCCAAAGTGTTGGGATTGTAGACGCGGGCCGCCAAGCCCAGCCTCTTCTTTGACGCCATACAAAGACTCCCCAAAGAGCAAATGGCGCAGCTCCCCACCAGAAGGAAGCCCACCTGGGGGCCTGAGGAGGGGCTGGAGGCCTTCTCTGCTTTTCCTGTCGAGAGATTCGACTTCTCACTGAACCAATATCTGTGGCCCTACTATGAGTCAAATCACGAGGGAGGGGATACAGCTGTGAGCCCCACAGACCAGGGTGTATGCTGAGAGACCTGCCATCAGCAAGTAGGGCAGACGGAGGCAAATGACTCCCCCCCCTCCACCAGCCCACCCCTAATAAGGGCTTCGACAGGAAAAGTACCCAGGCGAATTCTCTCCCTGACCAAATCTGTTCCATGTCTCTGAAGGCCTTTAAAAATAGCCCAGCCCAGCCCATCTCAGGCCGTTCCTACAAAGCCTTGTTGACTCAACTTCTCTCAAAGTGGGCAGATCTGAGGCCGGGTGCAGTGGCTCACAGGCACCCAACACTTTGGGAGGCTGAGATGGGAGGATCACTTGAGCCCAGGAGTTCGAGATCAGCCCAGGCAACCTCATCTCTTCAAAAAATTTTAAAAATCAGCCGGGCGTGGTGGCATGTGCCTGTATTCCCAGCTACGAAGGGAGGCTGAGGCGGGAGGATTGCCTGAGTCCAGGAGTTCGAGACCAACCTAGGCAACACAGCGAGACTTCGTCTTTACAAAAAAAATTAAAAAATAAGCCGGGCGTGGTGGCATACCCTGTAGTCCCAGCTAGTCGGGAGGCTGAGGCTGGAGGATCGCCTGAGCCCAGGAGGTGGAGTCTGTGGTGAGCTGTGATCATGCCACTGCACTCCAGCCTCTGTGACAGAGTGAGATCCTGACTCAAAAAGAAAAAAATAAAACGGCTGACAGATCTGTCTGGAGGGGGCATCTGGACACAAGGCCACCCAAGCCCCTTCCTGTCCAGAATCCACCGTCGGGGGCTGGTAGCACACAGCATAGCTTGGCATCAGCTCTGAGGTTTTTCACCCGGCACAGCTTTGGAGCCAGACAGCCCTGAGTTCAAATCCTGGCCCAGCCTGACGCAGGTCGACTAACCACAGATCCCGGGCATGCCAGTTCACTCTCTGAGCCCTGGGTGCTGCATCTGTAAGTGGAGACGGCAACGGTGCCCACCCTGCTAGGGCTGCTGGTACCGAGTCGAGGAGCTGATGCCAAGAGCCCAGCACGTGATGCGCTCAGTGAGCAGGAAACCCCGCTTCACGCCCCAGCCCCTGTGACGGAGACAACCCAGTGCGCCCGTGCCCACCGCGCCCTCAGAGCCCACGGTGTTCTCCGCCTCCCCCCCACCCCGCCGAGGGGCTCGGGAAGTCCCACCTGCTGTTGGCTGCGGGTCACACTTGGACTGAGCTCCAAAGGGGCCCAGAGAATCTCACAAAGCCGCCATCCGACCGGAGAGGGCCACCCGCCCCCTCGGAGAGAGGGCGAGAGCGGCCCCTGGGCCGGGGCTTCACTGCTGGAGCACACGGGCTCCCCGCTGCTCCGCGCCACCCGGGAAGGGCCGCTCAGGAAAGCCCCCTTTGTTCCAGGGGTGGAACACGTGAGGGGCACGGAGCTGAAGCGTGGGTCTGGACAGACCTGCGAACGTGCCCAGAAGACGGATGGGGCGGGA
>NW_007248805.1:283138-283357 GCF_000164805.1 Carlito syrichta
GCTGGCGCGGAGGGGCTGGGCCCACCCGGCCGCCCAGGTGCGGTTCTGAACCCAACCCAAGCCCCTCCCGAGTCGGACGCGCGGCAGAGGCCCTCCCAGCCCACCAGGCTTCCCTCCCCCCAGAGAAAGCTGCTCGGGGGCCTGGCTCCGTTAACCCCTGGCGTGCCGGGCGCCTCCGGAGACGCTGGCGAGGCCCGGGACCGCCGGGGTGTGCAGCTG
>NW_007248805.1:284309-287254 GCF_000164805.1 Carlito syrichta
GGCCACCCCGCCCGCAGCGACGGCACGTTGTGAGGCCGCTCCTGCTTCCCCGCTTGGCATCCGTCACAAACGGAGCCGAGGGTTCGCCGGCTCCTTGAGTCCGGGTCTCCGTCTCCCAGGCTGGATCGTGGTGGCGCCATCACAGCTCACCACAGCCCCGACCTCCCGGGCTCAGACAGGCCTCTTGCTGCAGCCTCCCGAGTAGCTGGGACTGCAGGCACGCGCCACCACAGCCCGCTGATTCTTTAAGTTTTTTGTGGAGACGAGGCCTCGCTGTGTTGCCCAGGCTAGGCCAGCTGGGCTCAAGCGATCCTCCGGCCTCGGCCTCCCAAAGTGCTGGGGCTACAGGCGTGAGCCACTGTGCAGGTCGACGTTTTCTTCATTGCATTTTTGCCTTGCCTCCATGGAGTGCATTCCCTCCCCCTTCTCCCAGGACAGAGCTGCCTCCAGCCTCTAGGAGGCCACCGGATGTGCTGTAGCCTCTCGGCAAACCTCTGTGCCCGAGCAAAGGACTGAGAAGGGAATGACAGCCAGCACAGGGAGTCCTGGGGTAGGAGAGAGAGCACAGCCTAGGGGGGAGCATGGGGCAGCCTTCCTTGAGGCCAGCAGGGGTGAGGCTGCAGGCAGGGCTCTCTCCCCTGACTCTGCACTTCCTGACCAGGGCCGAGGGCTTTCCAGCCCTCACATGTCCTTCCTGTCTCCAATCCCGGCTCCCCCGAAGGCCTTGCCCCGGCAGAACCCAGACTCCAGGAGGTCTCTGGAGAGGGAGGTGCTTGCCGGCCAGGGGGGCTCCTTCTGGGGAGGAAGGGGAGAGGCCCAAGGGTGGGGGCTGGGCCCACCGCCGAGGTTTCCCATCTAGGCCTGGGAGCAGGATTCCCACCCTGGGGACCAACTCAAACGGACAGGCAGAGAGGGGCTTGGAGTTGACCGGTCTGGCCCAAGCACCCTTCCTGGGAGGACAGGGAGGCAGTCTGGGGACCCCAGGAGTTTGGTGTCTAAGTGAATAAACTATGCTGTTTGTTGGTGTCATGACCAGCTTCCCAGGACCCGGCTGGGATGACAGGGACAGGGATAGCCACCAATGCTCCATAGAGACCCAGGTGCTGGCCGGGCGTGGTGGCTCACACCTGTAAGCCCAGCACTCCAGGAGGCCGAGGTGGGAGCATCGCATGAGCCCAGGAGTTTGAGACCAGCCTGGTCAACATAGTGAGACCTTGTCTTTACAAAAAATAAAAATAGTAGCAGGGCATGGTGGCACACACCTGTACTCCCAGCTACTCAGGAGGCTGAGGAGGGAGGATCATCCGAGTCCAGGAAGTGGAGGCTGC
This sequence comes from Carlito syrichta, assembly GCF_000164805.1. NCBI lineage: Eukaryota > Metazoa > Chordata > Mammalia > Primates > Tarsiidae > Carlito > Carlito syrichta. The sequence goes on from NW_007248805.1 coordinate 285,638, forward strand.
AGTGAGCTGTGATCGTGCCACTATGCTCCAGCCAGGGCGACAGAGAGGCCACTACTCAAAAATTATATAAAAATATAAAATTTTGACTGGGCTCGGTGGCTCAGCCTGTAATCCCAGAACTTGGGAGGCCGAAGTGAATGGATTGCCTGAGCCTGCAGGTTCGAGACCAGTCCTGGCAACTTGGCAAGACATCGTCTCTACAATAAAATTTTTAAAATAGCCAGGCGTCTGTAGTTCCGGCTATTCGGAAGGCTGAGGCAGAAGGATCGCTGGAGCCCAGAAGGTCGACACTGGAGTGGCTGTGAGCATGCGTGTCACTGCACTACAATCTGGGCGAAGGAGTGAGACTCCAACTTAAACATATATATATAAAATATTTATAAATATATTTTATATAGATATACAAAATATTTACAAAAATAAAACTCGGAGACAGGATGAGGCCACTGAGGAAGCAAGTGTAGGGTGAGAAAGTCATGTCAGATGTGTCAGAGAGACAGAAGGGGTGCTGGCAGCGAGGTAGGGGTTCCACCAGGAGGTGGTCCTGAAAGCCTGGGGAGAACATGTTTTGGAGGAAGGAGAGGACAGGAGCTGCGTGGACAATGGTGGGCAGGGTGTTCGGGCCTACAGTGTGGGCACAGAGTGTAGAAAGTTCCAAGCCTTGGGACCAGCCTTCCCTCTTCCCTTACCTGGTTTTCAACCCAAAGGGTCCCTGCTCACATCAACTGCACATGCCCAAGGCCTCGAATCCTCTTTCTGGTGCCCTGCTTGAGTCAGGGTCTCGCTCTGTCACCCAGGCTGAAGGGCAGTGGCACAATCACAGCTCACTATAGCCTCTACCTTCTGGGCTCTGACAATCCTCCCGCCTCAGCCTCTCAAGTAGCTGGGACCACAGGTGTGCACCACCATGCCTGGCTAATTTTTTATTTTTTCGTAGAGACCAGGTCTTGCTATGTTGCCCAGGATGGTCTCAACCTCCTGAGCTCAAACAATCCTGCCTCAGCCTCCTGAGAAACTGAGACTACAGGTGCACACCACCATGCCCAGCTAATATTTTTATTTTGGGGGGGAAACCTTTGGAGCAGAGGTTCCAGTTTTTCTGCCACAGGAGTTTGGTGTTTAAGTGAACAAGCGATGCTGTTGGTTGGTGTCATGACCAGATTCCCAGATGAAGAGGGCCCTCTGGCTGCTGGAGGATCGAAGGGGACAGGAAAGAGCAGGGATGTCATTGTGGGGCCTGGAAAATGATTAGATGGCGGGGGAGGTGTGGAATGAGAGAGGAAGGCGTGAGGATGCATCCTGGTGGGACGCGGGGTGAGGAGAGGGGTGGAGGGGATCCCTGGTGGTGGCCATTAGCCCCAAGAGGAGGAGGCCTTCTGAAGACCAGGGACACCTGAGGAGGACTGGGTTTGAAGAGGAAGATTGTGAGCTCAGATGCTGGATCTGAGATGTCTGTGAGACACCCAAGGGAAGATGTTGAACTGTATGCTCCAAAAAAGTGACCGGGCGAGGTGGCTCACACCTGTAATCCCAGCACTTTGGGAGGCCAAGGCAGGAGGGTTGCTTGAGGCCAGGAGTTCAAGACCAGTCTGGACAACATAGTGAGACCTAGTCTCC
>NW_007248805.1:288112-290202 GCF_000164805.1 Carlito syrichta
GAGGCTGCGGTGGCCGGGAGCGGCCACTGCACTCCAGTCTGGGCGACAGAGTGAGACTCCAACTCAAAAATAAAATAAAATAAATAAAACAAAAAATAAAACGAACAAGCAACAGCAACAACAAAAAAACAGGTTACAAACTATTGTGCACAGAGTAATCACGTTAAATCTCCATCCCTGTGTTGGAAGCAATCGGACGGGTCTTCCTCCAAGGGCATCAGTAGAGGTAAGATTGCAAGTTATTTTTATTTTCTTCTCTCATCTGCATTTTTGTTGTGATATAATTCACATAAAATTCCTCACTTCAGAGCGCGCAGTTCAGCAGTTTTAGTCCGTGTGCTATTTTGCGCCACCATCACCACCATCTAATTCCAGAATCTCATCTGTATTTTATACGGATTGTTTCCTACAATTAGACGTGCTGCTTTGGGATAAGAAAAACATGTGGTCAAGTGATTCCACTCATCTGCAGATAGGCCAAGGGAGAGAGGCCTTCCTGAGCCACCAACACTCTCCTGGGAGCTTATGGATGACCCAGATGCCCAGGTCGCACTCCAGACATAATGAATCGGACCGAGGTTGGGTCTTGACCTGGAGAGCTGCATTCTGGCCCAAGCTCTAGCCTTTCAGCCGAGTCCCTTCTCTTGCTATTTTTTTTTCTTTTTTTTGCGTTGAGGTCTCACTCTGTCATCCAGGCTGGAGCACAGCACCATAAGGCCCACTGCAGCCTTGACTTCCTGGGCTCCTGCTGTCTTTCCGCCTCAACCTCTAGAGTAGCTAAGACTACAGGTGCCACCATACCCAGCTAATTTTTTTTATTTTTGCAGAGACGAGGTCTCAGTATGCTGCCCCGTCTGGTCTCGAACTCCTGGGCTCAAGTGCTCCTCCTGCCTCGACCTCCCAAAGTGCTGAGATGACAGGCGTAAACCAACATGCCCACCTCCTTTTCTTGTTGCATGAGGTCGCCTGGAAGCGTGACTCCAGAAGCTTGCTCAGTAGTTCTTCCAGAAGGCTCTGAGAGGACAAATTACGCACGGAGTGGGCAGGGTCTGGATTAAACACCCCCTCAAGTCCTGCATCCTGAGAGCCAGTTACCCTCCTGCCAGATCCACAGTCCTGGCCCTAGCTCTCCAGCCATGTTCCACCCAGTGCCTCACCGGGAGTGTCCGTTTGGGTGCCCCGTTGTTACAGGCTGAAAAGAAACCATTTTGGTTGTATTAGAACAGTCATTTAGAAGAGACTGAAAACTCCTATTATTTTGTTGCTGAGTTGGACTAAATGCAAAAGCCGCTTGGATTCAAAAGTGGACATTTTCCCCTTCCCCACCTCCACCCCTGCCTCCCCCACTCGTCCCCTCCCACCATGGCCTTGCCCAGTTGGTTAGCCTTATCGAGTAGCCATTGCCGGTGCTGAAGAAGAAACAGCCGGGCAAGCCAGAACACCTAATGATTAGGAGGGCAGCCCAAGACTGGCAGGAATATGTCTGAAAGCCTGGGGTAGGCATGGCCCACCTCCCCTCCATCTGTGAGTATGAGGACCTTGGACTGGGAATAAATTGTTACAGCTATGTTTTAAAACAATTTAAAGCTATCGTCTTAAGTGTTACGACTTTCCCCGTCAAATATTGCAATTGTCTGCCTCTTTCTCTAAAAAACTGTAAAAGAACATATTGTAAATTCCAACATGTTATCTAAAATGTCAGCATGACCAAGAGACTTTGTGTCACAGCAGTAACCAAGCATCAGAAATTGTTACTGTAAATCTCGAGTCTTGCTAAAACTGCAAGGAGCCTTCAAACTCAGAGTGGGTGAAGGGCTATGAATTTTGGCTATAAATGCTGGAATGAATCTGTGTTGCTTGGAGCGGGTGTTTTGGTGATGATGCCAACCTGTCTCCCTATAACCTGGTTATAGAAATTAAACACTCCTGGCCGGGCTCGGTGGCTCAGCCTGTCAACCCAGCACTTTGGGAGGCCGAGGCGAGTGGATTGCCCGAGCCCGTGGGTTTGAGACCCACCCGGGCAACTTGGCGAGACCTCGTCTCTACAGTAAATCAAAAAATTAGCCAGGCATGGTAGCGCGCGCCTGTAG
>NW_007248805.1:290403-291259 GCF_000164805.1 Carlito syrichta
GGCAGGTCGAGGCTGCGGTGGCCGGGAGCGGCCACTGCACTCCAGTCTGGGCGACAGAGTGAGACTCCAACTCAAAAAAAAAAGAGAAAGAAATTAAACACTCCCTTTTTTCCCAGTCTCCGCCTCTCATATTTTAATTGTCAGCGAGGGACAGTCGCCGATGTTGGATCAGGCCATAACACCATAGTCACCTCAAATCCAACAGGCCAGAGGCATAACTCATCACAGCTCCCACCTTCTTCCCCTAACCAATGGTCCTTCCCACAACCAACAGTTCCAGCCAGAAGTCTGAACTCCCCCCCACTTCCTGCTCCCCAGGCTCTGGATGCAGCTGACCGCGCCTAGTCTGCTGGTTCCACTCCCTAAACAGTCCCAAGGCTGGACGCTTCTCCCACCTATCATGACCAGTGGATCCAGCCACCACCAGCAAACTCTCGAAGCCCAGCCACCACTGCAAGAGATACCTAAGGGGTCTTTCTGGCCAATCCCTATGCCAAGGCAGGGCGCAGTGGCTCACACCTGTCATCCCAGCACTTTGGGAGGCTGAGGCGGGAAGATCGCTTGAGCCCAGGAGTTCGAGACCAGCCTGGGCAACATAGTGAGACCCTGTCTCTACAAAAATTTGAAAACATTAGCTGGGTGTGGTGGTGCCTGCCTGTCGTTCCAGCTGCTCAGGAGGCTGAGACGAGAGGACCACTTGAGCCTAGGAAATCAAGGCTACAGGAGGCCGGGATGGCACCACTGTACTCCAGCCTGGGCAACAGCAAAACCTTGCCTCAAAAAACAAAAACAGCCAGGCTCAGTGGTTCAGCCTGTAATCTCGCGCCTTTGGGAGGCTGAGGTGAGTGGATTGCCT
>NW_007248805.1:291279-294117 GCF_000164805.1 Carlito syrichta
AAAAAAAAAAACAAGGCCAGGTACGGTGCCTCAAGCCTGTCATCCCAGCACTTTGGGAGGCCAAGGCGAGAGGATTGCCTGAGGTCAGGGGTTCGAGACCAGCCTGGGCAACTTGATGAGACCTCGTCGCTACAATAAATAAAAAAATCAGCTGGGCATGGTAGCACATCTGTAGTTCCAGTTACTTGGAAGGCTGAGGCAGAAGAATTGCCTGAACCCAGCAGGTCAAGGTTGCAGTGGCCGTGAGCGTGCCACTGCACTCCAGCCTGGGAGATTACAACTCAAAAAGCAAACAAACAAACAAACAAACAAGCAAACAAAAAAGAGTTTTCTCAGCTAATAGGAAAAAGATGAGCCCTCAACCGGAAGCAGGGCAAAGGGCGTGAACAGGCAATACGGCAGGCACAAGTGCAAAGGCCCAGTCCACACAAGAGCCGTCCCTTACAGGCCATTCAAGAAACACAAGACAAACTGGCAGAATGAAAAGTTAATGATCACACCTTGTGTTGGCAAAGGAGTCAGAAAACGGGTGTCCAGACACTGCCAGGCCGGGTGCGAGTTGGTACAGCCTTGCCAGAGAACAGCTTGGCAATAAATACCCACCCTATCTGACTCAGCGATTCCACTTCTAGGAATTGATCCTAAGGCAACTACGAGGTCTCTGCGAAGGGTTGGCTTCAGAGATGTGACTGCTGCAGCCTGTATAACAACAGAAAGGACAGCAGCCTACATCCCCAAATATAAGGGGACTGTCTGCACCATGGAATCCTGCACACCACATTATAGCACGGAGGGAACGCAGCTCACAGGCGATGCTCTGTGTGCCGCATGGGAAGTACAAAAAGCCTTCAGAACGCGGAGCTCAATCCCAATTGTGTGAGAGAAGCCATCTGCCTACGTCACTGTGTATTTTAATTTAGTGCTCTGTTTTTGAGACAGTCTCACTCTGCTGCTCAAGTTGGAGTGCAGTGGCACCATCACAGCTCACTGAAGCCTCGACCTCCTGGCCTCAAGTGATCCTCCTGCCTCAGCCTCCCGAGTAGCTGGGACGAAAGGTGTGCGCCACCCTACCCGGCTAATTTTTAAAAAATGTTTATTTCTTTAGAGACAGAGTTATTGCTATGTTGCCTAGACTGGTCTCGAACTCCTGGGTTCAAGTGACCCTTCCGCCTTGGCCTCCCAAAGTGCTGGGATTACAGGCGTGAGCCCCTGCACATGGCCAAGAGCCAGCCTTTAGTAGATGCTGTGTAAGGTTCAGGTATCCACAGGGTGGGCAGTGCTGGAGAGAACCCACCTCCAGCCAGCTCCTTCACCATGTCATGCCCAGCCAGTGGCTGGCCCCAGTGGAAGTTCAGCAGTTACACACCGGGCCAAGTTGAGTTGATCCTCCTCAACCCACAACACGCTTCAGCAGGCCACCATTCCCAGTCCACAGGGAGTGTCTTCTGGACCATTATCTGGTAAGATGGGCTCAACTGTGGACAGAGTAGCATGATCTATTACTCCTTTGGTCACAGTCACCAAGGAGGAGGGATCATCCTGGGCACCAGGTATCTCAGGTGGATCACCTGAGCCCAGGAAGCTGAGGTTGCGGTGAGCTGTGAGTGTGCGACTGCACTCCAGCCTGGGTGACAGAGTGAGACCCTGATTCATTAAAAAAAAAAAAAAATCACTGAGGTGAGAGGATTGCCTGAGCCCAGACGTTCAAGACCAGCCTGGGCAACTTGGCGAGCCCTCATCTCTACAATAAATCAAAAATTAGCCGGGCGTGGTAGCGCGCGCCTGTCGTTCCAGCTACTTGGAAGGCTGAGGCGGAAGGATCGCCGGAGCCCAGCAGGTCGAGGCTGCGTGGCCGGGAGCGTGCCATAGGAAGAATCCTACAGTCTAGCCCACCCATCTTGCCTACCGGGTAACAGGATACACTTTACCCAGAGTAAATTATACCCTCTCGAGACCAGCCTGGACAATACAGCGAGATCCCATCTCAATAAAAACATTTAAAACTAGCTGGACGTGGCAAGAGGCGATTGGCAGGGCTGGGTTCAGAGAGGGCCAGAAGTCAGTTATCCTTCCACATCAGAGCTATCCACGTGGTGGTCGAACCTTCCCCGGACCCTTGTCGCTTGGGGCCTGTGCAAGAGGACAAGTGCTTCCTCCCTGTCAAGGGAAGCAAGGTGGAACAGTGGTTAGCACAGGCCCTGCATCCCGCCTGCACTTATGGGTTGTGTGGACTTGGGTAGGTTCTTTAAACTCATAAAGTCTCAGTTTTCTCATCTGGAAAGTGGGAATAATAAAAATACAACCTTCCCCCCAGGGTCATTATGATAATTAAGTTATGTATGTAGAACACTTAGCACTATTTCATAAAGGTGGGCTATTGTTATTATTACTGACAAATAATATATTTGTTTTATTTATTTATTTATTTATTTTGAGTCACCCGAGCTGGAGTGCTGTGGCTCACTCACTGCCACTGCAACCTCGACCTGCTGGGCTCTGGCGATCCTTCCGCCTCAGCCTTCCAAGTAGCTGGAACTACAGGTACATGCCACCACGCCCGGCTAATTTTTTTTTTTTTTTGGTTTATTGTAGAGACGAGGTCTTGCCATGTTTCTCAGGCTGGTCTCGAATCCCTGAGCTCAAGCAATCCTCTCACATTCGCCTTTCAAAGTTCTGGGATTACGGGCGTGAGCCACTGTGCCCAGCTAATAATTTTGTTTTAACAATATTATTACAATTAATCATTGGCCGAGGTCGAGGCTTCAGTGAGGCGTGATCATGCCACTGCACTCTAGCCTGAGTAAAAGAGTGAGACCCAGACTAAAAAAAAAAAAAAAA
>NW_007248805.1:294137-294694 GCF_000164805.1 Carlito syrichta
AGGCGGGTCTCGAACCCACGGGCTCAGGCAATCCACTCACCTCAGCCTCCCAAAGGCGCGGGATTACAGGCTGAGCCACCGAACCCGGCTAAAAAGAATTTTTTTTTTCTCTACAAAAAATAAAAAAATTAGCAGGGCGTGGTGGCATGCACCTGACGTCCCAGCTACTCGGGAGGCTGAGACAGGAAAGGCATCTGAGCCTGGGAAGTCGAGGTTGAGGTGACCTATGATTGCACCATTGCACTCCAGTCTGGCAACAGAGACCCTGTCTTTAAAAAAATAAGAATCTGACCAGGTGCAGTGGCACATGCCTGTCATCCCAGCACATTGCGAGGCCGAGGCAGGATAATTGCTCGAGCCCAGGAGTTCGAGACCAGCCTGGGCAACATAACAAGACCTCGTCTCTGCAAAAATAAAAAGCAGCCGGGCTCGGTGGCTCAGCCTGTAATCCTGCACCTTTGGGAGGCTGAGGTGAGTGGATTGCCTGAGTCCGCGGGTTCGAGACCCGCCTGGGCAGGCGAGACCTCATCTCTACAATAAATCAAAAATTAGCCGGG
>NW_007248805.1:295615-300248 GCF_000164805.1 Carlito syrichta
GAAGGATCACTTGAGCCCAGCAGGTCAAGGCTGCGGTGGCCGTGAGTGTGCCACTGCACTCCAGCCTGGGCGACAAGAGTGACAGAGTGAGACTCCAACTCAAAAAAAAAAAAAAATTCAGTCCTGGAAGGGACTTTTGGTGGGCCACGCAGGGATCACCCGACCACACTGGATGGGGGGTGGACAGGGCAGTTTGCTGGAGAGTTCCATGGCGTGTCCCACAAGTAACGTGGTTGCCTTGTCCAGAAGAACGGAGAATGAATGCTGGGGAGGGGGAGAAACAAGACGCCAGACCCTGTGTCTCTGGGGCAGTTTCTGTCGCTGCAGATGGCTCCGCGGGGTGTCGTCGTCCCCCCCCCCCCCCCCCCCCCCCCAGCCTGGCCTCACACTCCCTCCAGCGCACCTGGCTACCAGGTGTCTGGTGAGTCACAACGCCCACATCTGGGAGGGGGGATCTGATTGGCCCACACGAGCCAGGCTTGAGCACCATCCAATCAGCCGTGGCCAATGAGGGTGGGCTGGTGTGGTTATGGCTTCAGAGGTCCAAGCTCAGGAAAGGGGGGCCCAGGCAGACCTCCAAATACCATCTATCACAGAATTCGAGAATCCTCGAAGCTAGGAGTCGCCACACTTTGAAGACCACCAGGTCCAATGTATTCACTTCACAGATGGGAGAAAGGGCCGGGTGCGGTGGCACACGCCTGTAATCCCAGCACTTTGGGAAGCCCAGGCAGGGGGATTGCTTGAGGTCAGGAGTTGGAGACCAACCGAGGCAACATAGCAAGATCCTGTCTCTACAAAAGAAAAAAGTACACATGGGAAAAAGGGAAACTGAGGCTTGCCTCTCCCTGGGGGGAGGAGAATGATTCAGCCAGGTTCAACGTTGAGCCTCCTTCTGGCAACCGGTGGGCTTTCTCCGGGCCAGGCTTGGAGAGACACTCAGAGCAAGACCTAGAGGGAGGAGGGCGCCCCCAAGCCCCACGGCACTCCAGGGCCAGGGAGCCGCCCACTGCCTGGCCCGCCCCACTCGGTGGTGGGATACCTGCTGGATTCCTGAGCCCGGCACAGCCCGTCCTCACCCCAGGGAGAGCCCAAGCCAGGGCTGGGACAGGGACTTTCCTGGACACATCCGAGGGACAGGTCCGAGAGAATCCCAGACATCCTAAGGTCTCGGCCCCCAGGCATCAGTTACGTGTGGGCTGACATCGGAGCCCGCCCAGTAAAGGCAGGGCTGCATGCGTCTTGCTGCCGCCTGCCTGATTCCCCTCAACCGAGACCAGAAGCCTGGACAACACTTCTTTTTTTCTTCTTTTTGAGTTGGAGTCTCACTCTGTCGCCCAGACTGGAGTGCGGTGGCCGCTCCCGGCCCCCGCAGCCTCGACCCGCTGGGCTCCGGCGATCCTTCCGCCTCAGCCTTCCGAGTGGCTGGAACTACAGGCGCGCGCTACTACGCCTGGCTGATTTTTTGATTTATTGTAGAGATGAGGTCTCGTCAAGTTGCCCAGGCGGGTCTCGAACCCGCGGGCTCAGGCAATCCACTCACCTCAGCCTCCCAAGGCGCGGGATTACAGGCTGAGCCACCGAGCCTGGCTGGACAACACTTCTGATGAGAGGTTGTTGACTCTTCAAACCCCAACTCTCATGCCCCTTTGTGTGGGGGTGGGCTTTTTTTTTTTAGGGACTCACTCTGTTGCCCAGGCTGGAGTGCAGTGGCATGGTCACAGCTACCACAGCCTCGACCTCCTGGACTCAGGTGATCCTTCCACCTCAGCCTCCCGAGTAGGTGGGCCTACAGGCTTGCACCACCATGCCTGGCTAATTTTTAACTTTTTTTTTGCAGAGACAGGCTCTGGCTATATTGCCCAGACTGGTCTCAGACTCCTGGGTTCAAGCTATCCTCCCACCTCAGCCTCCCAATGCTGGGAGGATAGGTGTGAGCCACCACACCTGGCCCTGGATGCCCCTTTGGCCATGACACTAAGTCCATCCTTGAGGTCGGACACACAGGCTCCAGGCCCATTCACTTCTGGTGCAGACTTGGACAATCACTCTCATGCTCTGAGCCTCAGTTTCCCAGTCTGTACAAAGAGGGGCCTCAACGCTTTTGGCTGAGACACTGTGGGCTACATATTACAACAGTTCTACGTTGGGACATTGGAACAGACCAGGATAGAAAGCAGGACACACGGCCTGGAGTCCTTTGGCTTCTCTTGCTCTTAGGCTTGAACTTGGCCTTGGGAGGCAGTAAGCCCAGTGGCAACAGTGGTGGCCGCCACTTACTAAGATTTGCTGTGTGCTGGGCAGTGCGCCAAGTGCTTCCCTGAGCCTTGGCGGGACTCTGTGGTTAGGTTGCGAAGCCCAGAGAGGTTGAGGAGCTGGGCCGAGTCACACAGCTGGTGACCAGCCACAGGGGATTCAAGCCATGTTGGTCTGATGCCCCGGGCTCTGCATTGCTTGCCTCTGCTGGGCTCAGTATGTGGTGCAAAAAAAATTCCAGAATCTACCTGCAAGGAGCTGCATGCTCTGCTGATACCCACGGTGTGACTCTGTCCAGTTTGTGGGCACCTCGCCAGGGTTGGCAGAAGGCAGAGGAGTCCCCGTGTTTGGGGCTACCAGGCACTTGCTGTGTGGGGTGGGGGGGTGAGCTTCCCTTTACCCACCCACCAGTCCTGGCACCTTTCTCCAAGCAGCTTGGGAGGACCTGGGGGCACCCTCTTGAAGTTTTGCAGCTGGAGCCAGATGGCCCTTCCTGGGGTCCAGCAACCAGTGGACGACCCTCAGTCAAAGCTGGTCTTTTTTTTTGTTTTTTGTCTTTTTTGAGTTGCAGTGTCACTCTGTCAACCAGGCTAGAGTGCAGTGGCACGCTCACGGCCATGCCAGTGTCAACCTGCTGAGCTCCAGTGATCCTTCTGCTTCAGTCTTCCATGTAGCCGAACTACAGGCGTGCGCTACCATGCCTAGCTAATTTTTTTTTATTGTAGAGATGAGGTCTTGCCAAGTTGCCCGGACTTGTCTCAAATCCACGGGTTCAGGCAATCCACTTGCCCGGGCCTCCCAAAGTGCTGGGATTACAGGCTTAAGCCACCGTGCCTGGCTGAAGCTGGCCTTTTAAAAATTTATTATAGAGACAGGGTCTTGCTCTGTCACCCAGGCTGGAGTGCACTGGTACAATCATGGCTCACTGCAGCCTTGAATTCCTGGGTTCAAAGGCTTTTCCTACCTCAGCCTCCCGAGAAGCTAAGACTGCAAGTATATGCCACCATGCCCACCTACATTTTATTTTGTACAGATGAGGTCTTGCTTTGTTGCCCAGGCTGGTCTCAAACTCTTGGCCTCAAGTGATTCTCCTGTCTCAGCCTCCTGTGTAGTTGGAACTACCGGCACAACCACCAGAACTGGCTAATTTTTAAAATCTTTGTACAGATGGGGTCTCGTTATGTTACCTAGGCTGGTCTCGAACTCCTGACCTCATGTGATCCTCCTACCTGGGCATGAGCCACAGCGCCTGGTTGCAGCTGAGGCTTGAAACGCTCATTCTCCATGGCCGCTGAGCGTCATTCATTTGCTGTTGTGCTCATGGTGGTGCCCCATTCTCAGCAGCCCTGGCTGGGGAGGTTGTTGGGGAAAGTCCACAATCGATGGCGGCTGGCTGAGTGCCCTGCCTGGGGCTCTATGCTCAGACCAGGATTCCTGCCCAGCTTTGGAGACCGACCCACTGCAGGCAGTCAGACAGGCCTTTATGTGGATTCCGGGAACAGAGAGACAGAATGTTTTAAATTAGGATGTAGGAGCCAGGCACGGTGGCTCACGCCTGTAATGCCAGCACTTTGGGAAGCCAAGGCAGGAGGGTCGCTTGAGGCCAGAAGTCTGAGACCAGCCTGGGCAACAAGGCGAGACCTCGTCTCTTCAAAAGATCAAAAAATTAGCCAGCTGTGGTGGCACATGCCTGTAGTTCCAGCTACTCGAGAGGTTGAGGTGGGAGGCTCGCCTGAGCTCAGGAGGCTGAGATTGAGCTGTGATTGTGCCACGGTACTCTAGCCTGGGTGACAGAGTGAGACCCTGATTCAAAAAAAAGGAAGGATGTAGGAAAAATTCCTCAGTTACTGGAACACAGGGCTGAGAGTTCAGAGGCCGAGGTGGAGTTCTGGAATCCTCTCTTAGACCTGCAGCGTGGCAGGGGGCCTGGGACCCGGGCTCTTTTGATAAAAGAATGACATCTGCTCCCTGGCCTCTGAGATGGACGACTTAGTGACCTAGTACTTCCTCCTATCTCCCCAACAGGTGGAATATGGGGTGGGGTGGGAGAGGGGAGCAGCCCCCTTTCCTGTCCAGCAAGACCCCACTGTCCTTGCCTAGAGCCGGGGTTGGGCTGGGAAGCGGGGAGCCCACAGAAGCTGGCCTCCCTCCCAGACCCTGCCCAGCCCGGTAGGTTTTAGCTTTTTGTTTTGTTCTGAGTCGGGGTCTCACTCTGTTGCCGAGGCTGGAGCGCAGTGGCACAAGCAGGGCCACCACAGCCTCGACCTGCTGGGTTCAAGCGATCCTCCCGCCTCAGCCTTCTGAGTAGCTGGGACCACAGGCGCATACCACCGTGCCTGACTGATTTGTTTTTTTCCTTTTCTTTTTTTTTTTTTTT
>NW_007248805.1:300355-302369 GCF_000164805.1 Carlito syrichta
GTCTCGAACCCGCGGGCTCAGGCAATCCACTCACCTCAGCCTCCCAAAGGCGCAGTATTATAGGCTGAGCTACCGAGCCCGGCTTCTTTTTTTTGAATTGAAGCCTCACTCCGTCGCCTGGGCTGGAGTGCAGCGGCACGATCACGGTCTCCCCCGCATCGACTTGCTGGGCTCAGGCGATCCTTTCACCTCAGCCTTCCAAGTAGCTGGAACTGCAGGCATGCACTACCACGCCCGGCTAATTTTTCGGCTTATTGCAGAGATGAGGTCTCGCCAATTTGCCCAGGCTGGTCTTGAACCCATGGGTTCAAGCCATCTACTCCCTTCAGCCTCCCAAAGTGCTGGGATGACAGGCTTGAGCCACCGCACCCGGGCTTTTTTTGTCTTTGCAGAGATGAAGTCTCACCATGTTGCCCAGGCTGATCTCCAACTCCTGGCCTCAAGCAACCTTCCCGTCTCAGCCTCCCAAAGTGCTGGGATCACAGGCGTGAGTCACCACGCCCGGCTGTTTGGGCTCCTTCGAAATGGGCTGATGGCCTGGGGATTGCTCCCACCTTGTCTCTGACAGTTCACAGGCAGGAGGGTGAGGGCTTGAGGACCATCCTCAGTCGGAGGCTGTGGGCAGAGACGTTCCTGCCACAGCCAGGCCCTTGAGCACCTGGTGGCCTTAATCCCCCCTGCTCTGCTGTGTGGCCTCGGCTCCCAGCAGCCCCTTTGGAGGAGCGAAGGCAGCCTTGTTAATAATTCTGTCTGAATCACCCCGCGCAAGAGGCTCTGGAAGCTCGATGTCAAGAGTGGTTCCAGGGGCCCGGAGAGACTCATTACGTGGAGGTAAAACATGATTGAAAATCAATGCGGCCACCCGCTGATGGGTTTTATGAGGACTGGATGGCAAAAAAGCCGGAGACAGAGTCAGACCTGCCGGAAAGCAGGATGGGACTTCATGTGGCAAGTGAGTTGCTCAAAACATCACCCCCGCTTTATCCCTGGCTCAGCCCTGGATGGTCTGCTCTCCTGCCAAAGCCCAGAATGCGGGTGGGAAGGACTCAGCCCAGGAGACAGACAGCACACTGGGCCCCCTCAGACCTCACCCCAGAACAATAGGGAGGTGCATTTTGGGGGCCGATGCGGGAGGATCACTTGAGCCCAGGAGTTTTAAACCAGCATGGGCAACACAGCAAGACCTCGTCACTGCAAAAATACAAAAAAAAATTAGGCCAGGCGTAGTGACTCATGCCTATAATCCTGGCGTTCTGGGAGGCCAAGGAGGGAGGATCGCTTGAGCCTAGGAGTTTGAGACCAGCCTGGGCAACATAGCAAGACCTTGTCTCTATAAAAATTAAAGAAAATTAGGCCAGGTGCAGTGGCTCACCTTGGCAATCCCGGCACCTAGGGAGGCTGAGGCAGGAGGGTCACTTGAGCCTAGGAGTTCAACACCAGCCTGGGAACTACAGGCAAGCACCACCATGCCCGGCTGAGTTTTTTGATCCTTTATAGAGACAAGGTCTCACTATGTTGCCCAGGCTGGTCTGTAACTCCTGGGCTCAGGCAATCCTCCTGGCTCAGCCTCCCAAAGTGCTGGGGTTACAGGTGTGAGCCACTGAGCCCAGATCCAATATACCTATTTCAAGTGTACATTCCAATGACTTTTAGTATATTCAGATTTGTGCATATTAGAACATTTTCATGTCCCCAAAAGAAACCTGGTGCCCCTTAACATTCACCCCTGACAACTTTTTGCTCTCCAGCCCTAAGCAACCACTAATCTGCTTTCTGTTTCTATAGACTTGTCTATTTTGGACATGTGTATAAAGCTGGATTTAGTATGGAAAAATGGAAATTGAGCTGGGCACGGTGGCTCCCACCTGTAATCCCAGCATTTTGGGAGGCCGAGGTGAGAGGATTGCTTGAGTCCAGGAGTTTGATTTGTTTTTGTTTTTGTTTTTGTTTTGAGTTGGAGTCTCACTCTGTCGCCCAGACTGGAGTGCAGTGGCCGCTCCCGGCCCCCGCAGCC
>NW_007248805.1:302389-304965 GCF_000164805.1 Carlito syrichta
GGTCTTGCTGCCCAGGCGGATCTTGAACCCGCGGGCTCAGGCAATCCACTCACCTCAGCCTCCCAAAGGCACGGGATTACAGGCTGACCCACCGAACCCGGCTGAGTCCAGGAGTTTGAAATCAGACTGAGCAACTAGTGAGAACTTATCTTTACAAAAAGTAAAATTAACCGGGCATAGTGGTGTGTGTCTGTCGTCCCAGCGACTTGGAAGGCAGAGGTGAGAGGATCGCCTAAACCCAGGAGGTTGAGACTGTGATGAGCCATGATCATGCCACAGCACTCTAGCCTGGGCAACAGAGTGAGACCTTGACTTAGGAAAAAAAAAAGACAATGGATCTTGCATGGAAATGGAATCATACAATATGTGGCCTTCTGTGTCTGGTTCCTTTCACTCAGCATCATAATTCCAAGTTTCATTTGTGTAGTGGCATGTCTGCGTACATTATTCCATTTTTTTTTTAACTTGGAGTTTCACTCTGTCACCCAGGCTGGAGGGCAGTGGCACCTCATGGCCACTGCAGCCTCAACCTCCTAGGTTCAGTCGATCCTTCCGCCTCAGTCTTCCAAGTAGCTGGAACTACAGGCATGTGCCATCTGCCTAATTTTTTTTTTTAATTGTGAGATGAGGTCTTGCCAAGTTGCCTGGGCTGGTCTCGAACCAGTGGGCTCAGGCAATTCTCCGGCCTCCCAAAGTGCTGGGATCATAGGCATGAGTCAACACACCTGGCCTCCTTTTTATATTCTGAATAATATTCTGGTCGGGCTTGGCGACTCAGCCTGTAATCCCAGCAATTTGGGAGACCGAAGGAGTGAATTGCCTGAGCCTGCGGGTTCGAGATCAGCCCAGGCATCCTGGTGAGACCTCGTCTCTACAATAAAAACTAAAAATTAGCTGGGCATGGTAGCGTGCACTTGTAGTTCCGGCTACTTGGAGGCTGAGGCGGCAGGGTCACCGGAGCCCAGCAGGTCATCACTGGGGTGACCATGAGCGTGTCACTGCACTCCAGCCTGGGCGGCAGAGGGAGACTCCAACTCAAAAATAATAATATTCCATGGTATGGCTGCACCATGTTTTATGGATCCATTCATTCACTGGTGAACAATTAGGTTGTTTCTACTCTTTGGCTATTATGAATAATGCTGCCATGGGCATTTATATAGAAGTTTTTGTGTGAACATACTTTTTTTTTTCAAGAGACAGGGTCTCACTTTTTTTGCCCAGTCTGGTATCGAACTACTGGCCTCAAGCAGTCCTCCTGCCTCAGCCTCCCAAAGTGCTGGGATTATAGGACTGAGCCACTGTGCTTGGATGATTTTGGGGGGTGGGGGTTCCCACTCAGTCACCCAGGCTGGAGTGCGGTGGCACAATCATGGTTCACTGCAGCCTCGATTTCCTGGACTCAGGCAATCCTTCTGCCTCAGCCTCCCGAGTAATTGGAAATATAGGTAAGGGCCACCATGTCTGGCGATTTTTTTTTTGTAGAGATAGGCTCTATCCCAAGCTGGTCTTGAACTCCCTGGCTCAAGCAATTCTGTCACCTCAGCTTCCCAAAGTGCTGGGATCATAGGCATGAGACAACATGCCTGACTGTGCATGCAAGTTTTTGTGGTGGACATGCGTTTTCATTTCTCTTGGCTCTATGCCCAGGAAAGGAACTGCTGGGTCATATGGTGACTACACTTAATCTCTTGAGGAATTATCAAACTTTCCAAAGCAGCTGCTCCATTTCCTATTCCCACCGGCAGTGTGTGAGCATTCCAGTTCCTCCACCTCCTCATCAACACTTGCCATTGTCTGTCTTCCTGATTGTAGCCATCCTAGTGGGTGTGAGACAGCCTCTTGCTGGGATTTAGGTTTACCTTCCTCTGCTGGGTAATGATGCTGAGCGTCTTTTCATGAGCTTGCTGGCCATCTAGAAGTCTTCTTTGGAGAAACGTCTAGTCAAGTGCCCGGGCTAGTTTATGGGAGAGGACTATTTTTTCACACAATGGTTGCTAGGAAAACTGGATATCCACATGCAGAGGAAATAAAGCTGGACCTCTGTCCTACACTATATACAAAAATAACTCAAAATAGATCAAACCCCTGCCGAGCACAGAGGCTCATGCCTATAATCCCAGCACTCTGGGAGGCCAGGCCAGAGAATCACTTGAGGCCAGGAATTTGAGACCAGCCTGAACACCATTAGTGAGACCCTGTCTCTATAAAAAATTTTTTAAAAATTAATGAGAGTGGTGGCACACACCTGCAGTTCCAGCTATTCAGAGGCTGAGGAAGGAGGATCACCTGAGCCCAGGAGGCTGAGGCTGCTGTGAGCCATGATTGTGCCACTACACTCCAGCCTGAATGACAGAACAATATTCTGACTCAAAAAGAAAAAAAAAAGAATCAAACCCCTAATGTAAGAGTTAAAAGTATAAAACTCTTAGAAGAAAACATAAAGAAAAGGTTTTATGACATTAGATTTGGCAATGGTTTCTTGAAAAGACACCAATGGATTGCCTGAGCCCGCAGGTTCAAGACCCACCTGGGCAACTTGGAGAGACCTCATCTCTACAATAAATCAAAAATTA
>NW_007248805.1:305330-339436 GCF_000164805.1 Carlito syrichta
AAAAACAAAACTATTCTGGCTGGGTGCAGTGGCTCATGCCTATAATCCCAGCACTTTGGGAGGCTGAGACAAGAGGACTGCCTGAGCCCCTGGGTTCAAAACCAGCCTGGGCAACTTGGTGAGACCTCATCTCCACGATAAGTCATAAAATTAGCCGGACATGGTGGCACGCGCCTGTAGTTTCAGCTACTTGGAAGGCTGAGGTGGAAGGATCGCCTGAGCCCAACAAGTCAGGGCTGTGGTGGCCATGAGCGTGCCACTGTACTCCAGCCTGGGTGACAGAGTGAGATTCCAACTCAAAAAAAAAGAAAAGAAAAGAAAATAGGATTCTTTCCCCATAGAATGTTGTAGCACCCTTGACGAAAGTCAATCAGTTATAAGTGGATGGGTTTATTTTGGGAATCTCAGTTCTTATTGATTTATATGTATGTCTACCCAGTCTCTTCATTATTGCAGCTTTGTAGTAAGTTTTTTTTTTGAGTCACGGTTTCACTCTTTTGCCCAAGCTGGAACATGCCTCACCACAGCCTTGACCTCCTGGGCGCAGGTGATCCTCCCACCTCAGTCTCCCATCCAAGTAGCTGGGACTACAGGTACTTGCCACCATGCCCAGCTAATTTTTTTTATTTTTTGTAGAGACGAGGTCTCACTATGTTGCCCAGGCTGGTCTCGAACTCTTGGGCTCAAGTGATCCTCCCACCTCAGCCTCCCAAAGTTGCTGGGATTACAGGCGTGAACCACCAGGCCTGGCCTGTAGTAAGTCTTTAAATTGAGAAGTGAATTCATCAATTCTGTTCTTCTTTTTCAACATTTTTGCTATTCTGGATCCTTTACATTTGCATATCAATTTTAGGCTCAACTTGTGAATTTGGGCAAAGAAGCCAGCTGGGATTTTGATAGGAATTGCACTGAATATGTACATCAATTTGGGGAGTATTGTCATCTTAACAGTGTTGTTGTCTGATCCATAATTGTGAGATGTCTTTCTATTAATTTAGGACTTCTTTAATTTCTTTCAACATTTTATAGTTTTCAGAGTATAAGTTTTGTACTAGCTAAAATTATTATATATATTTTTTCTTTTTTTCTTTGAGTAGGAGTCTCACTCTGTTGCCCGTGCTGGAGTAGAGTGGCACTATCACAGCTCACTGCAGCCTCTACCTCCTGGATTCAGGTAATCCTTCTGCCTCAGTCTCCCAAGTAGCTGAGACTACGGGCGTGCACCATCACGCCTGGCTTTTTTTTTCTTTTTGTAGCAGCAAGGTCTCACTATGTTGCCCAGGCTGGTCTCTAACTCCTGTGCTCAAGTAATCCTCCTGCCTCAGCTTCCCAAAGTGCTAGGATTACAGCTGTGAGCCAGCACGCCCGGCTGCCTAAGTATTTTCTGTTGTTGGTGCTAATGTAAATGGATTGTTTATTTTTTTAAGTTGGAGTCTCACTCTGTCGCCCAGGCAGGAGTGCAGTAGCATGCTCACGCAGTACCTGTAGTCCCAGATACCGCAGCCTCGACCTGCTGGGCTCAGGCGATCCTTCGGCCTCAACCTTCCAAGTTGCTGGAACTACAGGCGCACACCACCACGCCTGGCTAATTTTTTGATTTATGGTAGAGACGAGGTCTCGCCAAGTTGCCCAGGCTGGTCTCGAACCGTGAGCTCAGGCAATCCTCTCACCTCAGTCTCCCAAAGCGCTGGGATTACAGGCGTGAGCCACCGCACCTGGCCTGAGTTGTTTTCTTAATTACATTTTTGAACTACTCATTTTAAGTGTACACTTTGTCTACACTTGCCCATTGTAAGTGCATACTTTGCATACAGCTGATTCCGTATATTGACCTTGGGCTCTTCCTGGTCACTCCTGTGTCTCTATGCTTACCAAAGTGGGCAGGCGCTTTTGAAAAGTCCCCCTGGCTAGCCCTTGGCATGCAGGGTGGAGGGAAAGCAAGACAAGGGCCTGCGGCCAGCTGGCAGGTGGCTGGTGCTGTCATGCAGATGAGGGGTGAGGGCGGCCAGCCTGGCAGTACCCTGTGGAGGGAGGAGCGGGTGGACTTGAACTACAGACTGGGATAGGGGTGAGAAAGAGAAGCGCCCAGGAGCAAAGTCAGGGTTATTTTGGGGGGGAGAAGGATGTCGTGTGGTCATTTCATTTTGCAAGTGCAGCTTTTGATGTGCCTTTTTAGTGTCTTTTTTTTTTTTTCAGAGTCAGGGTCTCAATCTGTTGCCCAGGCTGGAGAGCAGTAGTAGGATCACGGCTCATTGCAGCCTCAACCTCCTGGGCCCAGGTGATCCTCCTGCCTCAGACTCCCAAGTAGCTGGGACTACAGGAGTGTGCCACCGCACCTGGCTAATTTTTGTGTTTTGTGTTTTTGTTTTTTTCTGTAGAGATGAAGTCTTGCTATGTTGCCCAGGCTGGTCTCGAACTCCTGGGCTCAAGTGAGCCTCCCACTTTGGCCTCCCAAGAGTGCTGAGATCACAGACATGAGCCACTGCACCCTGCTGAGCTTTCTTTAGCAGGAAAAACTCAAACAAGCTTTACTGCTGATGGGAGGGGCCGGATGAAATGGAAAGGGTGAAGATGAGGTGTCAGAGGTCTAGTGACAGCAACATCCAGATATCCCTGGAAAGAGGCCAGGTGCAGTGGCTCACACCTGGAATCCCAGGAGGCTGAAGTGGGAGGATTGCTGGAGCCCAGGAGTTTGAGGCTGCAGTGAGCTATGATTGTGCCACTACACTCCAGCCTGGGTGACAGAGCAAGATCCTGTTTCTAAAACAAAAACAAGAACACCCTAGGCAGGCACGGTGGCTCACACCTGTAATCCCAGCATTTTGGGAGGCTGAGGTGGGAGGATTTCTTGAGCTCAGGAATTTGAGACCAGCCTGGGCAACATAGTAAGACATTATCTCTTAAAAAAAAAAAAAAAAGGGCCAGGGCTCACACCTTGAAATCCCAGCAATTTAGGAGACCCAGGCAGGAGGAATGCTTGAGCTCACAAGTTCAAGATCAGTGGGAAACAGTGAGACATCATCACTACAAAAAAAAAAAAGAAGTAGAAAAATTAGCCAGGCACAGTGGCATTCACCTATAGTCCCAGCTACTCAGGAGGCTGAGATGGGAGGATCACTTGAGCCCAGGAAGTCGAGGCTGCAGTGAACAAAAATCATGCCACTGCACTCCAGCCTGGGTGAGAGAGTGAGAACCTGATTTGTTAAAAATAATAGTAAATATATTTTAAAAATAGAAAAAAGTGGGGCAGGCGGAGGAGGGAGACAAAAAATAGAAAAAAAAATTAGTTGGGCATGGTGGTGCACGCCTGTGGTCCCAGATGCTCAGGAGGCTGAGGCAGGAAGATCCCTTGAGCCCAAAGTGCTGGGGTCACAGACATGAGCCACCATGCCTGGCCTGAAGGAGCACTTTAACGTGCAGCCCTTAAGCATCTAGATCCCAAACCGCCAAGCCAGCTTCTTTCCGAGGGGCTTGGAACGAATTCTCAGAAATGCCTCCGTGCTGACGGGCCCGGCCAGCGCAGGCCTGCGGGAAGGGAGTCAGCACTTCTGCCCTTTATGGGAACCCCTTACCCAGCCTCCTGGCTACATAGTCTCTGGGAGTGTGCAGTGACTCAGAGGCCCACCTGATAGATTCCTGGCACAGGGCAACCCACCCAAACCAGTAGTGACAAAGGTCTGGGAGGACTTACCCTGGGTCTTGGGGCCCGAGAGGTGGCTGGCTGTTCTCAGAGACGCACGTTTGGGCTGACATCTGCTTGGGGCTCAGCCTGCAATTCCTGGTTCATCACAACAGCCAGGAAGACCCCAGTCTCTCGGTGCTCAGGAACCTGTTATTTTTCTGACTTCAAAAGATTTTGCACTGGGTGCGGTGGCTTATGCCCGTTGTCCCAGCACTTTGGGAGGCCCAGGTGGAAGGATCATCTGAACCCAGAGGGTCGAGGCTGAGGTGAGCCGTGATCGTGCCACTGCACTCCAGCCTGGGCAACAGAGTGAGACTCTGACTCAAAAAAAAGAGGGTATTTACCCCAAGCAAGTGCCTCAATAAACCAGCTGATCCGTCCCCATCTTTGGAGCCAGTGCGTCAGGCTGGTCTCCTCGGCCTCACATTGCAGTTCCTGGCTGGAGGGAGGGGATTCGTGCAGTCCAGGCCCAAGCGAGGGAAAACTCAGCAAGCCAAAGAAGGCAGAGGGATGAAGTCCAGCCGAGGGACGGGCACATGCCCAGACGGGCTCCCGTTTGCTGGGCATTCCCTCTGTGCCCGGCACTGCAACAGGTGCCTGCCTCCTCACCCGATGCTGCTGAGTGAGAGGACACCAGGGCCGGAGAGTGAAGCTGTGGAAACTCGTGGGCATGGGCTTTTCTTTTTCTTTTTTGTGAGTCAGGGTCTCACTCTATCACCCAGGCTGGAGTGCAGTGGCAGATTCGCGGCTCACTGCGGCCTCGACCTCCGGGGCTCAGGCAATGCTTCTGCCTCAGCCTCTCGAGTAGCTGGGACTATCGGCGTGCGCCTCCACACCCAGCTTATTTAATTTTTGTTGAGATGAGATCTCACTATGTTGCCCAGGCTGGTCACAGACTCCCGGGCTCAAGCAGTCCTCTCGCTTTGGCCTCCTGCAGTGCTGGGATTACAGATGTGTGCCACCACTGGCTTTTCTAATGCCAAACCCACGGGCTTCAGGGCTGCTAACTTATCTGTCGTTGGCCCCGACAGCTGCTCTTTAATTCTTTTTTTCCTTTTGGAGAGGAGAGGTCTTGCTATGCTGCTTAGGCTGGTCTTTAACTCTTGGGCTCAAGCAGTCCTCCTGCCTCGGCCTCACAAAGTGGTGGGATTACTGGCATTTCTTTTCTTTTTTTTAAGTGAGAAAGCAGGATTTACTGAGAAGACAGAAAAGCTCCCACAGTGGGAGGGGACCCAAAGGGGTTGCCCTACAGGCGTTTCTAACTGCGAAAGCTCTAGGCAGACTGTTGGGGGAAGCAGAGCCAGGAGACCTGAACAGCGAAGTGTCCCAAGAAGGGTGGTGCAGGGGAGCAGCAGAATGGCCAGGTCACTGCCCTCTCTCTCGAAGGGTCCCTGCTGCAACCCCCGAAGGCACAGAGCAGCTGACCCGGGTCCAGCAGAGCTCTGTGCAAGGTAGCCTCAGACACGCCCAGCTGAAGACTGGCTGAGACTCCAGAAGGGGGTGGGGTCAGATCTATTCTCTGTGCAGTTCAGGACAGCTGTGGCAGCATCGCCTGGCCTGGGGGACTGTTTGCAATGCAGATTCTCAAGCCCTGAAGAAGACCCATCTGCTACGATCTCACAGCCGCACTAGGTGAGCCCTGATGTGCTTCCCGCCTGCTCCCAGCTGTCCTTTGCCTGAGCTGCCGCAGCACGTCATCCTGGATGCTGAGGCCTGGGTCCCGCTCTCAGAACCCCCGTCAACTCCTCACGCTGTACTCCACAGGCTCCCTTGGTCACCCACGGCCCCTGGGGCGTCAGAGATGAGAGCTGCCGGGGTGCGGGGCGTGGCCACTGTCACGGACATAAGGCTCCTTTTCCTTCTGAAGTTCTAGGATGGGTGCACTGAGGATTCTTCCAGCAATGCTAGAAACACAACAGCACTAACCAGCAGAGCCACCTTCTGCGCTCTTCCTGTGCCAAGCCCTTGACCTAATCCTCATCACCCCAGCAAGGGCAGAGCCAGGAGACCTGGGCTCTCTTCTCGGCTGACACTTAGTAGCTGGGAAGGGAGCTGGTGGGCAGTGGCGTAACTTTTCTTTTTGTAGAGACAGGGTCTTGCTATGTTGCCCAGGCTGATCGTGAATTCCTGCCCTCACACAATCCTCCCACTTCAGCCTCTCCAAGTTCTGGGATCACAGGCGGGGGCCACTGTGCCTGGCCTTGGGCACACTCTTTCTTGACATCCCGACTTTTAGAGTTTTGTAGGCGGGGCCCTCAAGGTCAGTATGCCATGTGAAGGAAGCCAGACCCAAAGGGGGGCCGGGCACGCACAACTCCATTCACACAAAGTTGCAGGGCAGGCCGGCTCAGGCATGTTGCCCTCAGAGCAGTGGTGTGGTCGGTCCAGAAGGGGACAGTTGTGACTGGGAAGGAGGGAACTTCATGGGGTAGTGGAAATGTTCTAGCTCGGCTGTGGCAGACGCGACAGGACTGTATACACCTTGGCCAAAACTCAATGAGCCACACTTTCAAAAAGGATGAATCTTACATGAAATGTGCCTCATCTTACAACATTCTTAGTAAAATAATGGGTTTGGGAATGATCACCTCTAAAAATGCTTCCAGCCTAAAACCCTGGACTTCTCCATATCCGAGGTGGGATAACCCGCAGAGCTGCGGCTGACGTCAGGACAAGGTGCACTCGTACCAGTCACAGCACGGGCTTGCCCCGGCCTCTGCCGCCCCCCCAGGGGCCACAGTGCCCACATCCTGGTTCAGAAGGCATCTGCCTGCCTCCAGCGCGGGCAGATCAGCCACCTACCACTGGCTTCCAATCGCTGGATTCTGCACAGTGGCTGCCACAGACCTGCTAAGACGCCTGGGACTTTCCTAGTAGGTGTCACTATTGTCAGTCGGAGCAGGTGGGAGGCAGTTAACTAATTTAATGAGCAAAAATCACAAAGATAAAAATTATGAGCGAGAGGTGGAGGAGACAGCACCCAGGAGTCAGTGACTCCCAGGATCACACACACACACACACACACACACACACACACACACACACACACACACACTTCTGTCATGGAACCTTTATTTTACACATTGCATCACAGCAAGATAATCCACCCCCTACACCACCCTGATCTATCCCCCACCCATTATATGTTTACATAAATACTCTTCAATGATCATTAGTGTTACAACAAAAATACTGAAAGTTCCTGTGTCGCGATCTAACCAGGACAGCAAGTATTTACAGATCTGTAGGCCCTCCCTCAAACAAAACTGACTTCTGGTTTAAACATGTCTGACTTCTTTTGCGGTCACATGACCAGGTAAAATGCAATTTATGATCTGCAAAAGCTGCTTCAAGAGTCAAGAACTGCCTGGGTGGACGAATTTCTGGATCCTGCAACGGGACCTTGAAGGCCATGAAGGCAGACCCTTCTGGCTCCCTGCTTGGCCTGCTGCCCCCATGGCATTTCAAAGCCTGCCTCAAGGTAAGCTGTACTGGGATGAGCTGATTGCTCTGTTTCACACTGACCTGACTGCACCCAGAACTGTCCGTCCCTTTCAAATGGTCTCCCTGCAAACTTCTGCTACCAGTGCCCAGCAGGGCCCGAGGCAGCAAGACCAAGCCCTGGTGCGGTACTCGGCCCCTCCACATCACATGCTTCCCTGTGTCTCAGGGACGCTGGCAGTGAGCCATCTAAAGGCACTGTCTGCTATTCAAGCACAAACCACATGGAGAGGCACAGATGCATCTCCTGCTACAAAAGAGGCCCCTGGGGAACGGCACACACACTCGCGACTGGTAACTACATTCCAGGTGGTGACAAGTGTCAGCGTCAATCCAGGGGCGAGTCTTTAAAGACTCCCTGCAGGAAACACCCTGGGGAAGACGGGAGTAGAGAGCAGATCTTTAGAACATTTGGTCTGTTCCGAATGAATACCTTCCAACACACCAAGGGTATCCAGTCAAAGCCTAACTTGCAGAGTGGGAAGGCCGCTGACCTCCTGAATCCTGGGGGGCAGCTATAGCAGTGGCCGTGGACATCCTGGACCCAGCATATGGTGCATCTGTCCTAGGGCAGATGCAAGGGGTACAGGGTGGAGACAGGGGCAGAGGGGTGGTGGGTTCCGCTTCCCTTGCAATTTGGCAGCTTGGCAGCAGAAGCAGGAACAGCCCTGCTGTTCTGCTGGGTGTATGGAGCCAGGCCAAACCCTCATCAGCCTGGCTAATGTTCTAAGAGCCTCCCTCGAAGAAAGTGCTTTCGGATGGGGGACAGCCAGAATGCCATCTGCCGTTAAGACAGGCATCTTCTCCACATGTCCTTGGTCTGTAAGGGCTGGCTGCCTGTAGTAGATTCTTGGAAATCTTGTAGTAGAAGCAGGACATACACCTTGACGTGGAGGGAGAACAACCCAGAGGGTCCCAGGCAGTGGCCCACGACACTTGTCTACCCTCTCTTGGTAAAATTCTCCTTCGCTTAGGAAAGACGCCCTTCACACAGCTGCGGGAGAAACGCTGCAATGCACCAAAGCCAAAGCTGGATTCCCAGAAGGGGCCTGTGTGGAATCAATAGGCCAGGGCAGAAAGGGGGTGGAGGAGGAGGAATGGGGGAGAGGAGGGGGGAGGGGGAGGGAAGGGAAGGAAGGCTGCGGAGAGCAGAGATCCCGGTGAGATCATAATGCAGACTGAAACCTTGCCCCAACAGTCTCCTGAAGTGGCCTTAGAGCTGATCCTGCCTGGGCTGGCTGGTTATGTCTGGGTGAGGAAAACCTTGGATCTTTCACTCTACAGCAGTTTCTTGGCCATGTCCTGAGCCTGCATCTTTTACACTGGAGCGAGGGTCTCCTTAGGAGAGGATGAACCACAGTCCACCAGCGTCACACTCTGCATTATTAACGTATGGCTACTTACATTTTAAAGCTCCGAGAGACCAAGATATAGGCTGATCGAGCCCTTGGCCATGGTTAAAAGGCAGGATTAAGAGATCAATGACTAAGCCAGGCTCGGTGGCTCAGCCTGTAATCCCACGCCTTTGGGAGGCTGAGGTGAGTGGATTGCCTGAGCCCGCGGGTTCGAGACCCGCCTGGGCAGCGAGACCTCATCTCTACAATAAATTAAAAAATCAGCTGGGTGTGGTAGCGCGTGCCTGTAATTCCGGCTACTTGGAAGGCTGAGGCGGAAGGATCGCCGGAGCCCAGCAGGTCGAGGCTGCGGTGGCCGGGAGCGGCCACTGCACTCCAGTCTTGGCGACAGAGTGAGACTCCAACTCAAAAAAAAAAAAAAGATCAATGACTGTTCTTGTTGTCCAAGAAATAATTTTCTAGCAAAATACACGTACTTTATTAAGTTTCACAGCCAGCAGCGTTTCAGTCCACAGCAGATTTCTCAGAGGAAGCAGGGTGTTCTGTGTAGGCAGACGTGGGGAGGCATGCCAAGCGAAGCGAGAAACACGGCCCTGGCTCTGCGACGTGCACACAGCATGTCCTGCCCAGTCCCTGAAACACCGCAAGGGCCGGACCGCGCGACCCGAGGGGCTGGGCATGTGGGGCTACAGGAAGGCGCCTGTGAGCCAGGGGAATGACTCAGCTTTGGGTCCCGACTGTCATCTTGCCCCACAGCAGAGCCCGACGCTGGGTCACAGCTGCCAAGTGATGGACAAGACACACCATGGAGCTGGATGGGGCTTCTGTGATTCCTAAAAGCCTAGCCCCACACCCCACTTTCCCAGTCTTGGGCTGGACTTCTGACCTTCTCCAGCAACCGTCAGACTTCCAGCCTTCCACCAGCCACAACACAGGACACGGCGGGTGGCCCGCTGGTCAGGGGAGGGCCGCCCTTCCCCCAAGACGCCCCCTCCTCTCACCTGCACACTGCCATTCCAGAGCACCAGGACCACACAGCTGCAGCCGCCAGCCATGCTGCAACAGCCCGGGTGGCATGGGGCCGAGGAAGCCTAGTGCTCGTCTCTGCTGGGCTCCACAGTGCCCGTCCACACACCCTGCCCTCCCGCGCTCCTCCACAGTTGGCTGCCTTGCCTCAAAACCCAGCATGGGAAACAGGACACCTCCACCGACACTCCCCTCCAGCAGGGAGGCCTTGCGTGTAACTCGTGGCTGCCAAGGCATCCAGTGGCCTCGCCAGCGTCATCTGCTTGTGGGAGAAAAGCAATGCATGCCTCTGGAAGAAGTACCTGGGTGGGTTTTGATGGCCACAGCCCGAGCCACACTTCTGCAGTGCAGGCACTGTGTTAACGCACAGGAAAGCAAAGTGTTAAAACACGTCCCTGCCTCCACTCCATCTCCCTGCTCCTGTGACACAGCTCCAAGCTAACTTTAAGAAAAGGTTCCCACATGAGCGCTTCTGAAGACTGGAAGCTACGCGGATACTTCCTTCGAGTACCTGCCGGGGCAGCAGCCCTGGCCCAGGAAGATGGCATGCTACTCCTCCATGCTGGCCAATCCCTGCGTCAAAGGGACACCTGCCTCCTCCCTGGTCATTCAGGAAGAGAAAATGGTGTGGGAGAAGGAAGACTGTGCCCGCAGAGAAGGCTTTTCAGGCTCCTAAACCTGGAACAGCGAGTGTTACCCTAGACCCTATGGCTTCCTAGCGACACTTCTGAGCTGGAGGTGAGGACACCTCCCAGAGCCTGTGACTGCACCCCACGGAGCCTGGTCCCCTACACTTTGACACCCTGACAGGCCCAGGCAAGGGTGCTCGAGCTTCTGGAAGCACCCTACCCCACTAGCCCCCTAGGCATGAAGCAGCTTTCCTGCTGGGGCTGTGTCTTGGTCTCCTGTTAAGCCCTCAATGACCATGGACCTCCCGAGCTTGTCCAGTCATCCAAGTGACTTGTTTCTGAGTGCAATGCTGCTCACTTTAGGCAGAAGCCTGTGTTTGTCCCCAAGCTCTGAAAGTCTGGAAGAGACGTCACTGGTTTCTCTAAAAGATCCCACCATCCCAAGTCCCTGAGAATAAACCTGTTTAATCGCACTCACTTCCTTCACACACGTCCTCTTGGAAGATAGGGACCAATTCTGTTTAATTCGTCTACTTAGAAATTCTACTGGCCTATAGGAAAAGCTTTGTAATGAGGATGGTTTGCTTGTACTTAAGTATTTGCTGAAATACAACCTATTTTGTCCATCGCTGTTCCTTAGGAAAAATCTCCTCCTGTTTCCCCCCAAATTCTGATCACATGAAACAGACATAAGCCACAGAGAGGGACGTGCTGGCTGCTCTGGGCAGTCCGGGGCCTTCCATGGGAGAATGCCTTTTGAGCCTAAAAACACACTTTCCCTCCAACAGGCAATGCAGAACACATCTCCTGCAAGAAAGCCACTTCCCACCACCTGGGCGGAGCACCAGGGCACGACCATGACACCCCAGCACTCGGACGACAGAGGCTGCTGGAAAGACCACTGGGGTTCTAGAACCGTTGGCTTGGGCACTTTCACGGTCTGGGATAAGGTCCGGGGCAACATTCAGGCAGGAATCCTGGGGTGGGCGCTGCTAAATTGGGTTTTGACTTTGCTTTCTAAAACAACCTAACTGCATTCATTTTTGTCCCCCAAAGAGCCAATGGCACACTCCCTTCCCTTCTTGGTAAGTCCCTACAGCCTCATCAGACTGTGACCCTTTCCCAAGCCCGTTTCTGTGCTGTGACTGGTGTCCCACGCCCCCACCCCTCTCCCAACCATCCCTCCCACACCGTGACACACTGAGGAGGGGAGAGGAAGGAGGGGAGGTGGGGGGTCACAGCCACATGTGCCTCAGAGCTCCCAGTGGGGAAAAAAGGGGGTTACATGAAAAACAAACTGCCTGGTGTCCTCCTCTCCTCCTACACGCCCTCCCACCAGCCCCGCCTGAGGAGAATCCCAGTTGCGGTAACCAGCCTCAGACCCTGGTTCCATGAAAGTACAGAGGGTTTCCGTGGTGCCCGCTCCCGGCCGCGGGCTCTGGGCTGTCACTGTGGGAGGTGCCGATGCTCACTGGCAGGAGCTCTCGCGCTCACCAATGGGACTAGAAAGAAAGTAAACGTCCTCCTTGATAGCGACAGCCTTGGGGCTGGCTCTCTCACACGGCGCCTTCCCAGTCGCCCGGGGGCTCCACGGAACCGTTGGTCACCTTCTTCACTTTCTTCATGTTCTCCATCACTCCTGACGTCGTCACTCTGGACAAGTAGGAAAAGGAACAGTGAGGACCACCCCAGTCTCAGAGTCGAAGGTGGCCCTGCCCTGGCTGAGCTCAGCAGTGGCACAGGCTGAGGGGTGGCTGAGGTGGAGGGTGCGGGAACAAGGCAGGCCGGGCTGCAACCCCGGCCCATTCCTGCTACTTTGTGACCGTGGCCAAGTCCCTTGCCCTCAGGTGTAAGAAATGGTCTCTCTGTGCATAAGCGCAATAAATAACTCCCTTCCAGAACTGCCACGAGGAAAAAGTGAGCGTCTCCAAAGCACCTGACAGACAAACGTCAGTCATTGTGCCCATAATCCTCATCGATCTCGTCCCCTTTTTGTCATGGCCTCCAGGATTTTCATGCTGCATATATAATATACATGACAGTTATAGTTATAAAGACAATATCTGCATCATAGTTAACATCCAGAAAACAAAGCTAATTGTCTTTACAGACATTTAAAATAACGAGCCACAGCAGATCATTTCTGAGTCATGGGCAGAATCACAGGTTTGGAGGAATCTTCTGGGCCCAAAGACAGACCACCATAGAGAATGGGCTGCTCTCTACAGAACCCAGCCCTGGCTTCTGCAGGCTGGCCAGGCCACGTGGTGTCAGGCAGCATGTGGCCTCTGCCTCCACTGGGATCCCAGGGCAGGGCCTTCTCCTGTGCTGGGGCCTGGCATGGAGGAGTCGCCATGAGCTGGTCCCTGACGCTAAGCATTAAGAAACTGGGCTCACAGGGCGTGAGGACTGCACAAGGCAGGCCTTCCCAGCACGGTGGACCGGAACATCCCTCGAGAGGCTGGGTCTCTGAGACAACAGTCTCTGGCCTCACAAAAGGTGAGCAGGGCAGATTCCAAGCTGTCTGTACCTACGAAGGACGGCAGGAGAAACTGAGCAGAGATACGGAGTGTCAAGTCCCAGCCCTGCCACTCCCACGCACTCCAGGAGACAGGGAAGCATACAAGCGCCCTGTCACGGACCAGCAGGACTTCTTAGTTAGCAAAATAAACTCAATTGACCAACACAACAGACTCTCCAAGGGCCAAGCCTAGCCCTCCACTAGCCACCCCACAAGTGGTGACACAGCGGCCTCACACCTGACACAAGCAGAGCAGACCTAGTCCTCATGGTCAACAAATGTGGCTTCTTTCCCCCCAGGTTTCCTCCTCCCTCCACTCCTGTCTCTGTGTTGGTGCTGTGCCCAGGCTCAGCGTCACCTGCCCCCCGCCCCATTGGGACATTTCTCAAACCAGAGTCCTTCAGACATGCAGGACAAGCAATGTGGCCAGAACCTGGCTCTAGCGGGAACTGGGAGATTTCTGCAGAGCTGTGAGTGGTGCAGAAGCATACCCAGGACAAAGGGGCATGGCTTGGCGGGACACCCACATCACCCCTGCTGACAGGGTCATGTCTCAGGCCTGGCCTCTTCAGGAGGGACCACACCTCCCTGGGAATGGACGTGCAGGGCTGTTCCTGACAGGGACACGAGCGGTGCCCAGCACGAGCCAGGAAACCACAACCACTCCACACCTGGGCAGCAGGCGTTGTTCTCCATGCCTGCTTAGATCAGAGCGACCCCTAATCTCCTAGCAACACTCCCAGGAGCAACGCGACCGCCTGATGGTTATCACATCTCGCTAAAAAAGGACCAGAAGCTCAATCTGCAGTAACCCGGGTGTGGCTCTGACTGCAGGCTCGGGAAGGCATTTTTCTACCTCCCTTTCCCTAAGAAAACATTCCTTTCCAGAGGATGGACCAAGTGGGAAAACAACTCTTGCTCCTGCAAGACAGGCCTGGTGCCGTGTCACTGGGGAAGAAGAACGGAACTGCTGCTCTTCCAGACCCCAGAGCCAGGGGAGTCTTCCAGGGAACACCACTAAGCCGCCTCCAGCATGGCTGGGGAGCCCGAGCCAGGCTTGCTCGTGGCCCCACTGAGAGCTCCCTCTGCTTGGGGTGCTGGGGACGCTCTGAGCCTATAGTGACAGGTGAGGAGCGGTATGTCAGCAGGATCGGGGGAAGGAAGGCAGGGGAATTTCCAAAAAGGAGAAAGAGAGTAGGCAAAGGCTGGGGTGAAAACCCACCAGGCTTCCCAGAGAGGTTGGGACGCCAAGCAGGTGCAGGGGCAGCCCAGCCAGGCTATGTGAAGGTGGCGGGAAGGGTCGCGGGCAGGCGTGGCAGGCAGGGTTGGAGGGCGAGTGGACTGTCACCCAGGGCCTTGGCTCTGACTCTGGGAGTTAGGAAGCAGACGCCTGGGCGCAGGCACGGAGGCACCTCCAGGGCAAGAGGCAGGACCTGAGCTTCCAGAACACGCACTGTGACTCAGGTGCTCCAGAGAACAGAAACCAGTCATGAGGTGGGGGGGCGTGCTAGGAGAGGGTGAGTAGGGTGAGACTCAAAGTCAGGCCCACAAGACTGCTACTCACTCTACACAGTGGCGAAGAGGAGTAGTCCAGCCATGGCAGCTGGTGACCGGTGGAGAGCCTGCTACCAGCAAAGCTGACAGTCCCTTCAGGCCTCTCAGGGCAGCAGCTCCTCAAGCCCCTGCTGACTACAGGGGGGCACCTGCCTCAAGGGCCAGCCACTCTTGAGCCAGCCCAAAGTGAGGGCTGTCAGTGCCAAGCCAAGGAGGGGTGCTCCTCACGGGCCTGGAACAGGGGGTCTGCAGAGGGTGCAGAAGGGAGTGGGGCAGAGGTGCCCGGGAGGAGGGAAAGCAGACAGACCCAGGGTCGCCCCCTTCCTGCTCCTTCTGCCACACAGGATGGCAGCCTGGTCCAAGGGTAGAAGCCCTGGAAGACAGGGCAGCAGGCAAATGTGGCTGAGGCCTGAAACCGTGTTCTGAACTTGACGTTTGGAGGCCTGGCCAGGGACAGTTCCTTTGCCTCCAATACCCCGGTTCCCACTTCTGTTCCCACCCGTCGGAAAGAATGCAGGAAGCAGGGGAAGGCTCCCAGTAACCTTCAGGGTGGTGTTCTGGAACGGCCCCACACCAAACACTTCCTCCCATGCTCACTCCTCAAGGCGGCAGAACTCATCCAGGTCACTGAGGATGCACAGGGCGCAGGAGGCAGTTGCCAAGGCCAATCCCAAGTGCATCCTATCCTTTTAATTTGCTGATTACTCTAACGGTCAACTCTGTCGCCAAAAGGGAAAGCAGGAGAAAGTCAGTGTCACTTCTGACTATGCCCGCACCTCATTCCTGGGCTCCGAGAGGGAAGCTGTGTGTGGCCTGGGCCAGAGGCGGGGTGGAGGCAGCTCCCCGGAAGCCCTCAACCCCAGGGGAGGCCGGCTCAGTGGAGGTCGCCTCCCAGATGCGCTGCACTCCCCCAGCTCAGCTTCAGATGGAGGAGGAGAGAGCAGGCGAGGGAGAACAGGAGTGGCCAGGCCAGCGTCCACAGCTCCCCTGGGAAGAGTGTGGGTCTGTTCCGGGACGTGTGCAGGACAACAGGGGGCAGAAGTGTGGGGACAATGCCTTCCCGCAAGCTCTGTTCTGTGGCAGGGTCAGACCCAGCGCCATTTCTCAGGAACACCCGCTGATGTGGATGATGACACTGTAGAGAGAGCTAATGACCTTCTGGAAGGCGAAGGCAAGGGCTCTGCTAGCCTCTGGCATGGGTTATTTTTGGAGGGTGGAAGAGGTGCCATCCAGGAACAGCACTTCTAAGTAGAGGAGGGAGGTGACAGCCCCGGGTGCCACGATGCTCTGAGAAGCTGTAATTAGGCTTTCCGCTCCCTACAGTGGACACAGACGGCAGGCGGCCAGCAGCCTGACGGCGGCGCCTCCATCTCAGGCCTGCCCTGTCTCGTGAACCTCAGGACTGTCTCAGCGAAGGCATCCAAAGCGAAAGAAAAGCCCCAGAACTTCCCAGCATGACTTCCTTGCTGATGTAAAAGCTCTCTACCACAGCCGCAGCGAGCTCCTGACCTTCTGCTCCAATGAGCTGAGCTGGTGCTCCCTGGAAAGCTGTCCTACACAAACTCTGGCTCTTTCAGTAGCTGTCACACGTGCAGCCTTCCTGCCACCCGAGAGCTCATGTCCCATTTCCCAATGGCTCACGCCAAGCCATGGAAAACATTCGGCATAATCTGGGCACACTTCCCTTGCCTGAGGAGTGTAAACTGAGGCAGCCAAGGGGTGAGCTCTAGCTCCAACATCCAACCTTCCCAAATTTTGCCAGAAAAAAGAACAAGTCTGTGGTTCTTTCCACCTACTCTCTCCTCCTTCCCTCCCTGATTTTAACACTAAGAGACGGTTACCACTGTCATCAAATACCCAAACAAACACCCAAACAACATTCAAAAAATTTTTACCAGGAAACAAAAATTCCTTCATGACACAACTGCTGAGAACAAGCAACCCCCTCTCTCTGAGACCCACCAGTAGGAGCTCA
Source organism: Carlito syrichta (assembly GCF_000164805.1). Classification (NCBI taxonomy): domain Eukaryota; kingdom Metazoa; phylum Chordata; class Mammalia; order Primates; family Tarsiidae; genus Carlito; species Carlito syrichta. The sequence continues at coordinate 321,574 of NW_007248805.1, forward strand.
GGTCTGAAAATGCAGTCTTCTGGGTCGTCTGCAGGACCGCTCATGTGCCCAAACGTTCTTTATCAGCAAGTAGCAAAGTGCCTTTTACAGCCACCCTGGGCCTCAAGGTGCGACTGTGACAGCCGAGGAAGGGACGGGGGCAGGAACTGCAGGCTGCCACCATGGGGTGCCACTCCATAAGGCCCGAGGCACTGTGGCCCAGCCAAGGTTTCTCCTGCCTGAGAAACTCCATGGATGCTGCAGAGATAGCTAAAGGACTCTCGGCAGGGGAGAGGTCAGTTACTTGCTGTGCGGCTGGGTACCAGGTTGACTCTCTTTTGTGCCTGAACATTCTGGAAGAGCCCCTCTGACGGCCCTCCTGCTTCCTTCCAGTCTAAAAAGGAACTGCTTCCTCTGCAGGGGAAGATACTGCGTGGGGGCCCTTGGCAGGCCCCGTCTTCTGTGCCTGTTCCAGTCGTGGGACTGGACACAGGATGTCCCATGCTGCCAGACCTCCCTGACACCACGGAGCCCAGCATGGGCGATTCTCAGCCTCTAAGTCAACAAGAGTTCAAAGGCAGCCAGCGCTGGGAGCAGAGCATTCCATACCAGGGAGAAGAGGAAAACTGCAGCCTTAAGCCAACTAAACAAAACTGGCCCAGCTTCTCGTATTTCAGCGTTAACAAGCAAATGTGCTTATTCACTCTTCAATTTTCCATTAAACAGTTGTCCTTTCCCAGCAAACAGTACCCTAGAGTCCTCACCCTGTGACTCAGAAGCCCATGTCAGTGCTCACGTGTAGGTCAAAGTCACTGTGCTGGCTGTGAAAGCCACTTTGCTACCTGATGATAAAGAACATTTGGGCGCATGAGCAGTCCTGCAGACGACCCAGAAGACTGCATTTTCAGACATGAGCTCCTATTGGTTGGCCTCAGAGGGAGGGGGTTGCTTGTTCTCAGCAGTTGTGAATTGGTCAGGTGTATTCCCAAGTTCCTGCCACTGAGTTACTGAAAGCAGCTTCCAATGACGCTTAATAGGTGGCAAGTTCTATTTTCCCTGACAAGGTTGAGCAGTGCTTGGCAGACACAGTACTTCAAAGTAAATAGGAGAGCTGGGTCCTGGCATCCGTTTCCCTCTGTTAAAAATAGAGGAATGGTGGCTCAGCCTGTAATCCCAGCATTTTGGGAGGCCGAGGTGAGTAATGCCTGATCCCGCGGGTTCAAGAACCACCTGGGCAACTTGGTGAGACCTCGTCTCTACAATCAATCAATCAATCAATCAATCAATAAATTAGCCAGGCGAGGTAGCGCGCGCCTGTAGTTCTGGCTACTTGGAAGACTGAGGCGTAAGGATTGCCGGAGTCCAGCAGGTGGAGGCTGCGGTGGCTGGGAGCATGCTACTGCACTCCAGTCTGGGTGACAAAGTGAGACTCCAATTAAAAAAAAAAAAAACCAAACAAAAAAATAGAGGAACTACCTCTGGAACAACAACATGCTGAGAGCAGTTGGGCCAATTCACACTGTGCTACTCTTCATTAGGTAAAGTGGTCGGGCCAAGGAGCTGCGCCAATTCATGCTATGCTGTCTTTTCTTAGGGAAAGGGGTCAGGCCAAGGAGCTGGGCCAATTCACACTGTGCTGTCTTTAGTTAGGTAAAGGGGTCAGGCAAAGGAGCCAGGCCAATTCACACCATGCTGTCTTTAGTTAGGTAAAGGGGTCGGGCCAAGGAGCTGGGCCAATTCATGCTGTGCTGTCTTTTCTTAGGGAAAAGGGTCAGGCAAAGGAGGTGGACCAATTCACACTGTGTTGTCTTTAGTTAGGTAAAGGGGTCAGGCAAAGGAGCTGGGCCAATTCACACTGTGCTGCATTTAGTTAGGTAAAGAGGTTGGGTAAAGGAGCTGGTCCAGTTTACACTGTGCTGCCTTTAGTTAGGTAAAGGGGTTGGGCCAAGGAACTGGTCCAATTCACACTATGCTGTCTTTAGGTGGGTAAAGAGGTTAGGTAAAGGAACTAGGCCAATTCACACTGTGCTGTCTTTAGTTGGGTGAAAGGGTCGGGCAAAAAAAGAATGGACAGAATAGATTTCTTACACAGATTCCATTTCCAAGTCATCTTCTTCCTGAGAAAGTTGTAGGTAGGGATTATCTGAAGCTGGACGGAATTTATACCCCGTTAGAACAAAGAATACCAGTGTGGCCATTTCATCCAGGAGCTGCAAGTTTAAAAACCACAAAACAAAGAGATTAGCAACATCGTTCTTCAGAAAGGAGTGGAACTAAACAAACTGACATAGTCCTCATGATCCACCCCTCAGTAATTACTCACTCAAATGCCAGAGTTAACGGTAGACTCTTGCCTTAGACTTGAAGCAGCTCAAGCCAAGAGTATCTGCCCAGAGATGACAGTCTCTGGTGTTCTTTGTTTTAACTATTCTTGACTGATAGCTTTTAAGAGCTCATTACAGGGCTGGGTGTGGTGGTTCACGCCTATAATCCCAGCACTTTGGGAGGCCTAGGTGAGAGGACTGCCTGAGTCCTTGGGTTCGAGACCAGCCTGGGTAACTTGGCAAGACCTCATCTCTACAATGAATCAAGAAATTAGCTGGGCGTGGTGGTGCATGCCTGTAGTTCCAGCTACTTGGAAGGTTGAGGCGGAAGGATCGCCTGAGCCCAGAAGTTCAAGGTTGTGGTGGCCGTGAACGTGCCACTGCACTCTAGCCTTGGGCAACATGGTGAGACTCCGATTCAAAAAAAGAGCTCATTATAGACCCACAATTTCCTATAGTACCCAAAGCATCAAGCGAGTTCTTCAAGAAAAATCTTAACATCACTTGGTGGCTTACTCTAGCACTTAAGCTAATTCTAGTTTATTGCCAAAATATTTTATTACTGAAATAATAATAATAATAACGGGCCAAGGCCAGGTGCAATGGCTCATGCCTGTGATCCCAGCACTTTGGGAGGCCAAGGCGAGAGGAATGCTTTTGAGCCCAGGAGCTTGAGACCAACCTAGGCAACATAGCGAGACCTTGTCTCTACAAAAAAACAACAAAAACAAAAACTAGTAATAACACTAATAATGGGCAAGGAAGGAAGACCTGGATTCACAACTACTCTAAGTCCTGTAACTAGAGGAAATGACCTTCAGTCTCATCTAGGTTTCAATTATTCAGGGCAGATCTTACTTTCTCTGACTGAGGCTTTTCTCCTCAAAGACTTTTAAGAATGAAAACTATAATCAATAATGCAACTATTTTCAGGTTTCTCACATAATTCAGCAGCTTTCCTGGACAAACAGATAATCTTAATTATAGACCAGAACAGATGGAAGGTCTTAGCAGTCATTCCTAGATAAGTTAATAGTCCAGGCGTGATGACTCATACCTATAATCCTAGCACTTTGGGAGGTCAAGGTGGGAAGATCACTTGAGCCCAGGAGTTTGAGACCAGTCAAGGCAACATAGCGAGACCCCATCTCTACACAAAAATTAAAAAATTAGCCAGGCATGGTGGCACGTGCCTGTAGTCCTAGCTACTCAGGAGGCTGAGGCAGGTGGATCACCTGAGCCCAGGAGGTCAAGGCTGTGGTGAGCCGAGATTGTGCCACTGCACTCTAGGTTGGACGACAGAGCGAGACTGACTCAAAAAAAAAAAAGTTACTAACAACTATAAGTCACACCCCAAAACTTCACCATCAGACATAAAACCTCCGGCATGGACCCCGTGAGCAACATACCTGGTAGAGCCACTGCCACTGGAACGGAACAGCAAGTTTGAGGAGAAATGCAATGATCCTGGTGAAGTATATGTAACATACAATCTCCATGCAGGAAAGAAATGGGAAACGCAATCAACATAAAAATTAGGGAACTTCTTCCGCAAATTAACTAGGAAACAGAAGACAGAATCACCCAAGTATTTGACACTGGCAGTGTTAGTTGGCAAGTACGGCAGAGAGAGATGGCACCTCTGCCGGTTACACCTAAAAGGCTTCCTTCACTTTCTCCAGGTGACTGGCATATTGATGTGATAGCCATATTCACGGGAGGACAAGAACTGCGGTCCTTGTAACTAATCTTTTTTTACCCTGTCCATACACATAAGCACTTCATCTCAATCTCCAAAGGGGCAATATTTTTTATTCCCAGGCTCTGAGGAATATCTACCAGTAGTGGTAGCAAACTAAAGCCACATGGGGAAAATGTCTTTAGTCTCTTCATTGGCAGATGCTATAAACGTTCGAGGTTCACACTCGCAGGACGTGTTAATACAAATACTCCCAAGTACTCAAGCAAGGGTGGATACCTTTGTCTTGCCTCACTGTGACAAGAGCATGGACAGCTCACAGGACTCAGCTTGGGTGGCCCCTACAGCAGGCCAGGCATGCTTGGGTTTCAGCACAAAGCCCCATGACCGTGGCCTGGTCACTGAAGGGCCACTCAGCATCATCACCACGTGATCAAGAGAGGCTTTATGCCTGCTCTTGTGGATGACACAAAATCCAAGGAGGAAAAAATTAAAGTAGATTGACTGTCCCTGCTTCTCTACCGCTGAAGTCTTATGTTTGTTGAGGCAAAAGAACTGTCCGCAGTGACAGTCAAGGCCAAAACCACAGATGGAAGGCTTGCAAACTTTCTTTACCGAGCCAGGAAGACCCATATGCTATATTTTCCAAAAAGCACAGTCCTACTCAGGTGTAGCAATGCTGCCTTTGGTGCTTGCTGATAGGACTTCATGCCCATCATAGTTCTATCAAAAAACAGGACTAAAACCTAAGTTTTACAAAAGTGGTCTCAAATTTTCTATTCTTTAAAGAAATATTATACCAATACTACAACTAGTTTTCTTCAGGGAAATTTGAAAGAGGGGGTTGCTCAAGTAATGTTTTTTGTGTTTGAGTTGAAGTCTCACTCCGTCGCCCAAGCTGGAGTGCAGTGGCATGCTCAGGGTTACCCCAGTGTCCACCTGCTGGGCTCAGGTGATCCTTTCGCCTCAGCCTTCCAAGTAGCCAGAATCACAGGCGCGCACTACCATGCCCAGCTAATCTTTTGATTTATTGTAGAGATGAGTAATTTTTTAAATTGAAAAAAAAAAAAAAAAAAAAAGGCCAGGTACAGTGGCTCATGCCTGTAATCCCAACACTTTGGGAGGTGGAGCGAGAGGATTGCCTGAGCCCAGGGTTTGAAACCAGCCTGGGCAACTTGGTGAGACCTCGTCTCTACAATACATTAAAAAAAATTAGTTGGGCGTGATGTCACATGCCTGTAGTCTTAGCTACTTAGAAGGCTGAGGGGGAAGGATCACCTGAGCCAGAGGATTGCTTGAGCCCAGCAGGTCGAGGCTGCGATGGCCTTGAGCATGACACTGCACTCCAGCCTGAGCAAGAGTGAGACTCTGACTAAAAAAAAAGCTGCAGAAGAGCATGATGATGGGTGATTCCAATTTTCTAAATGAATAAAAATAGCAAGTCAGAGGAACAGCTACACATGGCACATGCCTAGAAAACAAACCTGAAAGATTGTCTGCTCTCCTGGTAATGGCAGTCACCCTGGGGAGGGCGGAAGAGGGGCGGGGAGAAGACCAAGCTCATCAAGGCTTGTGCTGGGTTTCTAACCTCAGCAGGTTTTTTGTTTTTGATTTTGTTTTGTTTAAATCAAGCATGTAACACTTTTCTAAGTATTTAAAGCCAAATTTAAAACTAAAATTAAGTCAGGCTCAGTGGCTCGGCCTGTAATCCCAGCACTTTGTGAGGCCAAGATGAGTGGATTGCCTGAGCCCGTGGGTTTAAGACCAGCTCAGGCAACTTGGCAAGACTGCATCTCTACAATAAATCAAAAAAATTAGCCAGGCATGGTAGTGCGTGCCTGTAGTTCTGGCTACTTGGAAGGCTGAGGAGGAAGGATTGCTGGAGCCCAGCAGGTCGATACTGGGGTGGCCATAAGCATGTCACTGTACTCCAGTTAGGGTGACAGAGTGAGATTCCAACTCTCTCACACACACACACACACAAGCCAAAACTAAAATTAAAAAGTAACTCAAATATTTAACTTTCCATTTTAAGAGACACAATTTGTTTTTATAATATGAAAGTTGGGCACAGAGGAGAGTGCCTGCAGTCCCAGCTACTCAGGAGGCTGAGGTGGGAGGATCTCTTGAGCCCAGGAGTCAAGTCCAGCCGGGGACAACATACTGGGACCCTATCTCCCCCCCCAAAAAAGAGAAAGAAATCCCCACAGCTCAGCCTCAGCTGTGTGAAAAGGACAAACTCCTGTGCTTTCACCAATTCTCTGGAGGTTCATTTGCTCTACTCCTTGAATTGACCTTATTTACAATTTAGGATTTTTTTTTACTTACCAAGACATAATAATGTCTGAAAAGTTTCAGCTTTGCTAAGTTAATGGCAGCTAGGGAGAAGAAAAAACAAAATGAAAGACTCATTAGCTTCTCATTTTTAAAGCGCGTCCCATTCAGGCTCTCTCTCAGTAACGAGGCCACGTCTAGGCCAGCCAGGTATCTGAAAACAAGCCCATGGAGCAAGCTCTCCCCGGCCACCAGGAGGAAACATGGAATGTGGGAGCAGCACGGTTCCAGCAAGTCCCACCCAAGGTCACAGCTGTAACCTGGCCGTGGTGGGAGTACTGACACCAAAGGAACCAGCAGACGCTATAAATCAGGACACCCAAGCATTAAACACTTCAGCTCTGAACAGAGCTGTGACCTCTGCTAGGACGGGCTCGGGCTGGTCCCAGAGCATCATGTGGGGAGCCTCCCCTCAGCTGAGAGTGTTCATTCAATTAACTCACAGGTGCATCCTTGCAAATTTCGCTTAGGTTTCATTAAGTGACTTGTAAAAGGCAGCCTCAGGGGCTGCATGCTACCTCCACCACGCTCAAGGTCAGCCAGGACTGCCAGCTCCTGACACGCCTCTGAAATATTGATGACCAAAGGGGGCTGCTCCCTCCCCATCAACAACCCTTTCAATTCATCATAAACCTTACGGCAGGCAAAGTAACTTTGCTTAATGGCATTCAATTACTGATGCAGTTTAAGAATGGGCCTGTGGGCGGTGAAGGATCCAATTTCCTCTTCCTCCCTCTTCCGGCTCTGATTAGTGGGGGGCATTCCAGCTCAGGATTCCAAAAGAAATTCCCGGAATGCTAAATTATCTTCCAGATGAGGATCAACCAGCAGTACCTGCAACACCCCTTCTGAGAAGCCAGGCTACAGTGAGGGCGTGTCCAGCAACTTTCGCAGGGAATCCTGCCTCTGGAAGACAGGACTCCTGCACGCATATGGTAGAAGCTGAGAGATGGTGGAGGCAGATCAGCAAAGGCCTTCCTCTCCAGTAACCTCTCTGGCAGTCCTGCTGTTCCTTTAAAATTAAACCTCTCTGCCAGGCTCAGTGGCTCAAGCCTGTAATCCCAGCAATTTGGGAGGCTGAGGTGAGAGGATTGCCTGAGCCTGCGGGTTCAAGACCAGCCTGGGCAACTCGGTGAGACTTCATCTCTACAATAAAGCCAAAAATTAGCCAGGTGTGGTGGTGCATGCCTATAGGTCTGGCTACTTGAAAGGCTGAGGCAGCAGGATTGCCGGAGCCCAGCAGGTTGAGGGTGCGGTGGCCAAAAGCGTGCCACTGCACTCCAACCTGGGCAACAGAGTGAGACTTCAACTCAAGAAAAACAAATTAAATTAAACCTCTCTGGTTCTCAACGCTTTTTAAAATTCAGTCAACGTAAACTCACGGAGCCCGGCCTGAGCCAGGCCCTGGGACACAGGAGTGAACGCTGGCTGCGGCCCCTGCCCCAGGGGGCTTGCTGAGCCGCCATCCTGGGGAGAGAGGGGCCCGGAAGCCCGAGTCGCACACTCACGGGCGATGCACGCGCTGGGCACTGCTGATGCACTGGGCGCACCTCCTCCGGGGGGCAGGCAAGGCTCCACTAGGACAGACGGAGTGGGAAGTATCACCTTTCCAGGTAAGCTCTGGCTCCTCTTGGGGGCAGCCTCCTGCTCACCCTGGCAAGGCCCATGGAGTGGCCAGCGCAGACAGCGCTCTGCCCTGTGAAACCAGCCCCCAGCAGGACTGAGGCCTCGCAACAAGCTCAGCACTTCCGGTCACGGACAGTCCATTCTCTTTTTTGTGAATAACTGAGAAAAACAGTAGCCACAAGGAGACTGCTTAAAGGATAAAATCCTTTCAAAGTCTCCTCTGAATTTTCCTTGCTGAAGTCAGTCCTGACCAAAGAAACTCCTAAGAAGAGAGAGGAGAGCCAGCCAGGAGAGGCATATGTTCATTCCTGGACTTCAAGGTGGCACGCGGGGAAAGCCTGGCAGGGGCGGGAGAGAGGGCCCCCAAAGGGCCCAACACAGCTCAGGAGTGAGCCACTGCTGGGGGGCCTTCTGGGGAGACGCTCTGGACAATAGGTACAAGGCTCGGGGTGAGACCGCTTCATCTGTCAGGGAAGGACAACTCCGTGCGGACCCCAGAGAGGCCCAGAAACGAGGCCGGGTAAGAGTAAGGCCAAAGATGAAGGAAGGCGTGGCGCCACGAGCTTGTTCTCCCAGTTGGTCCTGAAGGTCCCAGGGGCCTCTAAAGGGGTTTCTTCAGACCAGCCAAATGCGATCATGAGAAGGGGAAAGAGCAGAACAAGGAGCTGGAGCCAAACGTGAGCGACCCACGGAGAGAACGCACAACCTTCAGGCCAGTCTCCCAAGGCCCTGACGTGGGCGGCCATGATCAGATCTGCCTCCACGGAGAAAGGACGGAGAGAAGCAGGGCGGCGAGAGACTCAGTGCAGAAAAGCAAGGCAGGACGGCGCGACGAGTGGCTGGTTCCACCTCGGTGGCTACGGGGAGCAGGAAGGGCAGCCAGGCAGGGAAGCTGAAGGTACCAGAAAGAACCGAGGCGAAGCGTGGTGGGCCCACCTTTCACGGGGAAGGGAGTGGGTGTGGGGGAACTGAGAGCAGGCAGAGGGGCTAGGGCGCTGCAGGTCTGGGGTCAGGAACCCGTGAGCAGGGGAGCGGAAGGCGCTGGCATGGCGCCTGCCTGCACCTCCTTGGCATCGCGCGCCACTGCGGCACCTCCTCCAGGCTCTGCTGAAGACACTCTCCGGGAGAGGCAGGCCACGAGCCACCCCACGCATGAGCCTGTACGGCCCACATCCAGGCACCAGTGGAGACACGTCACCATGGCACAGACGCCAGGCCCTGCAGGACACGTGCCAGGGCTGACGGAAGCACCCTGGGAACAGCCAGTGTTGTCACAAGAAGCAAAGCTCACAGTGTTTCAAAAGCCCACCAGTGGCAATGATGCCACTTCTGGTCATGTGTAAGACAGCCCTCTACGAGACTGCTGCGGGCAGAGATCAGGCTCAAGCCTGGTGGTCGAGTCGCGGCCAAGGCAGGGAATGAGCTCACTCAGGGAGTAGGAAATGAGAGCGGAGCTAAGCAAGCAAGTTCTGAGCATCCGCATGTCCTGGGCTCAAATTCTAACTCTGCTGGTTACTGGCTGTGTGACCTCAGATAAGTCTCCTAACCTCTCTAAGTCAGGGTTTCTTGATCTGTTAAGCTGCAGAAATAACAACACCTACCTTCAGGGCTGCTGGAGAAATGAATGAAACAGTACACACAAAGCAAGCAGCTTGTGGCAAGCAGTGGCATCCTTGCTGTTCCAGTGTTAGTGTTAGAGAGGATTAATACAGTGCCAAATGTGGCATGTACTGTGTCCCAGCAGCTGCCACATCTGGCAGGAATCCAGTGAGCAAAACTGGAACAAGCGAGCACCTGGGGACTGCCAGAGCGCCTGGGCTCTCCTGGAAGTGGCATTGCCTATGCACGCGATGAGTCAGGACACGGAGAGGAAGGATAGGCTGGGAGGGCGAGCTCCGTGGCATCATGCGGCCAGCAGCCAGCCCACCTGTGCTGCTCTTTCCCCAAAGACCCCTGGAGCTGGGAAGGGTGACAGGTGCCACTCACTGGACCATGGTGTGGGGCCGGTTCCCTTGGGAGTGGAGACCCACCCAGGCTGGGCTGGCTATTTCTGACTCCACCAGCAGCGGCAAACGTGGTGAAAGAACGAGCACAGGGAGAGGAGCAATGCCTCGTGGGAGGCAGGAGCCCTGCACGCAGGCACTTGTGTGCCGGGCCCTGCTGCTTCCGTCCTAGCACTGCTCTCCTTGTGTGGAGGAGAAAGTCTACATGGCAGACTCGAGTGGTGCTCATTCGGGGTGAGCACAGAACCCCCCGGAGACCTCAGTTTAAGCACAGATGCTCAGGCTGCGCAACTCTTCTAGAGTCAGGCCGGCTATGAAGACTCGGAAACCACTGAAGGGCAGAGGGAAGGAGAGGGTCATTGGGCGGGGCCATGCCCCTGGAGCTCCCACGAGACTGTCCTCCTGGGGGTTCCTCCCACTCCGAAACCAAGAAATGACCCTGACTCTCGGTTCTGGGAAGCACTTCTTACGCCAAGGACAGGACAGATGCCCACTGACGCAGGAAGTGCCACTGCTCATGTAAATGCTCAACCAGGTGATCCTCTCTTTGACCCAGTAACAAAAGAGCCAGGCGGAGCATCCTGGCTCAGACTTGTGATCCCAGCACTTTGGGAGGAGGAGACGGAAGGACTGCCTGAAGCCAGGAGTTCAAGACCAGTCTGGGAAACACAGTGAGACCCTATCTCTACAAAATATTTTAAAAATAATAATAAGCCAGGCATGGTGGCATATACCTGTAGTCCCAGCTGCTTGGAAGGCTAAGGCAGGAAGATCACTTGAGTCCAGAAGTTTGAGGCTATGGTGAGCTATGATCACGCCACTGCACTCCGGCCTAGGTGGCATAGTCAGACTCTAGCTCCAAAAACAAAAGCCAATCTCCAAAAACAAAAGCCAATGCACCCCATCTGCAGGAGGTGCTACCCGTCCCTTGGATGGTCACCTTTCCCTGCTGAGTCAAAGAGAATCTAAGCAGGCCAGCAAAGAGACAGACCACCCTTCCCCCAACCCAGTTTTCTAGGATGGTTGCAGGAACTGCAACAAAGACACAACAGCACTGGTCATCACCACTGACTGTGGTCACCACATGCCAGCACCAGGCCAGGCACCTCTCCTGCGTCATCTTCCAATGACCTCCTGGAGGGCAGCAGTCCTCTGAAGACCGCAGGCTGGATCAGATTAGTAGACTGCCAGGGTCACATGGCTTGTAGCGGAGAGGCCACTACTTAAAAGCAAGTTCACCTGCCTCCAAGGACCAGGCTTTTAACACCTGGGCTTTGTGCTATGAAGAAAGACCATTCATAACCGTGTAATCCGCCTGCAGTTCAGGACAATACAATCATGATTCAAATGCTGGGCAAGCCCAGGAGCTGCTAGCAATCTGTTCTGAGGGGTGATGATTTACAGGACCCACAAGAGCCAAGGCCCACGACAGTCACTTAAAGGGTGAAAAATGTCCCCACCAACTTCCCTAGGTGTGAGGAGAGCCTCGCGACTTCCACACACCCACCCACTCAGCAGCTTCTCTCCACTTCCTCTTGCTGTGCTGCAGAGGGAGTTTTGAGTCAAACGCAGAACTAAAGAAGTGAAAGTGATGGCAAGGCCTGGGTGGTGTGGGAATCCTGCCCTTCCACAGACTGCCTAAGCCCTGCTCAGCTCCCTCTGCTTGGGGGACAAAGGAGCTCCATCCTTGGTGCTCATGCACGGGCCACACACTGACTGGGGGCCACACTGGCCGAAAGCACCCGTGCTGGGGAGGGGTCAGCTCACAGGGTGTCCTCTGGCCTCCACTAAGAAAATCCTCCTCACAGACAGAATCAGATGCAAGCATGGGCAGACTGTAAGTGGTCAAGAACAACTACGCATGGAATGAAATTCTTTCCTCTTCAAACTTGAGGATCACGAGAAAGTGACCCAAAATGCATTTCCGATATACATTTGAAGCATGACCCCAGGGAGGTCAAAGTCATCAGGTTTAACAGTTATGATTGTGTATCTTGTGATAAGTCAAATTCTATCTTAAATGGCACATAGAAAGCATCAAACAAAGCAGGACAACGGCCCACGAGAACAGAACGAAAGGCCATCTGACACCAGAAGAGCCAGCTCTGTGAGATGCCTGCTGTCAAGCCCGCCATGTTTCCAGCTCCCACTTCCCTTGGATTCCAGAACCACCCAAGGCACCATGGGGAGATTCCTTCTGCCTCTGTAAGCTGCCACGTGTAACCACAATGCTGTGAGCTCTGTTGATCAGAGCTGGCATGCAGCGAGTGGAGGTGCACCGCCCTTCCCCACCCCTAGCCAGTGCACACAGTCACAGGAGGCAGGAGCGAGGCAAGGATGCAGATCGGACTTCCCAATGCTGGACGGCCAAGGCTGGGTGGTCACAGGCAAAACCTTCTCAGGAAGAAACTCTGATCTCCCTCAACACAGCAGTAATCAATGGAGATGAGCTGGTCTCAACAGTGTCCCAAGACACATGGAAATCAAATGCATGCCAGCAGCACTAGGCAGAAAGGCAAGGCCAGGCAGGCCCAGGGAGGGCATGCCACCACGGATCGCCCACTAGCCCCTCTGGTGGCTGTGGCCCCCAGGACTCAGGTTCCCAGCGCTTTGAAGGCAATGTAGCCTGACAAGGCTGCTTGTCAGCCTGGGGCAGGAGAGGCCTCTCTGCTTCTGACTATAGCTTATATTAGCTCAGGGGGAAACTGCTGGCTAACTGATAATTTCATAATGTTGATCAGCAGCTCTGATTAGGTTGATAACATGACAGGAATTTGGGGTGATCTGTTAAGGAAAAGTAATGATGATATTTTTGGTGATTAAAAGAAATGAAAAAAATCCCTGTACTAAACCAGCCTAACAGAACACTCTCTCTCTCTCTCTCTCCCCCACCCCCCAAGTCTATTTAGCAGTGGCTTACATCGTCCTAGAGTCACCAACCCCTTTGAAAATATGCTGGAAACCTCAGACCCTCTGCCCATGTAAACGCTTACACAACCCCTCCCCAGTTTCTGGTGCCCACAGATCCTGTGGGGTTCCACGGACCGTTCTCTGCAGCAGCAGAAACTACACCCTGCAGTGCTGGAATCAAACACCCATCCTGACCAGGCTGCGCCATCTCAAGCCTCCCCACAGGGGGCGGCAAGGTCACAGCCAAGTGTGCGGTCGGTCAGGGTATGCCTCCTTCTGACCCTGAGGGCTTCTGAGCCAGAGTCTCCTACATCCAGCCATGTAAGATCCCATCCCCATTGCTGACAGCATGAGTGGGTCTGGGGCCACCTTAGCTTCTGCTTGGAAAGCGAAAGCAAAGGTTGGCTAAATCTATACAGGCTAAGTGTCCTCGATCCTTCTTCCAAAATGCTGCAAAACCTGAAATGTTTTGAGCACCAATATGAGACTCAGGAAATGCTCACTGGAGCACTTTGGGTTTCGGATTAGGATGCTGAGCAGTAAATATATTACTGGTAAGCATGCAAATATTCCAAAATCTGGAAAAAATCGGAAACCGGAAACACCTCTGGTTCCAAGCAATTCAGATAAAGGAGTCTCAACCTGCAACTAGGTACTAAGCCAAAGGACTCAGGGAAGAGAGTGCTTACGCCAACCTGCTGGTGGACATTCATAACCCAAAGCTCTGCTTATAAATGGAGGCTAGTCTATGTTAAAAGCCAACTTGTTGGTAAAAGAAAAGTACAGACTCCCATCAGAGTAACAGGCCAGGTGTGATATCAGAGCAGAAAAAGGCTTAACGAATATGGTTCCAGATGCAAAGTTGGAGTTCAGTCAATATTTAAAAGCAGTAATACCTTACATCTATGTGAGATTTCCAGTGTTCAAAGTGCACAAGCATAGAATAAACAGTGAGCAGTCATTGTCACTATATTGCAAATATGGTTTAAAAAAAGATTTATCTCAAACATTTACAACAGCCAGGGTGGCAAACGTTTTCTGTCAATGGCTGGATGGCAAATGATTGGCTCTGTGGACCAGTCAATCCCTGTCACAGCTCCTCAACTCAGCCACTGCCATGCAAAAGCAGCAACAAACAACATGTATACAAACGAGCCTGGCTATACTAAAACAACAACAAAACATCGTTATTTACAAAAACAGGCCATAGTTGGCTAGCCTCTGGTCTCGAATGTCTTCACACCAGAAAACTATAAAACTGAATGTCCGGTTCCTCCTTCTCCCAAAAGCTTATAGTTACTCAGTAAAAAGTGCGATGGCAGTATCGTCTCGTCTCCAAGAGCAGCCCACAGCTCACTTCTGCAGCACCTGCCACAAGAAGCAGAACTTCCTCCATGAGAAGCAGACAAAGGCAAATCTTCCACAGCCAGGCAGAGTTTGCCAGAGCAGCTAGCTGCTCAGCATCCCTCTCGGCACACACGTGCGCAAAGGAACAGACTCCCCAGGGAACCCAGAGAAAGGCTCAAGTGCCTCGGAAGTGGGGAGCTGTCTAGGCAAGCACAAAGGCCTCTCTGCAGCAACAACAATTCTCTAAAAATTTAAAAAACAGCAAATCATTTGAACTGACATTCCTCCAAAGAAGATACACAAATAGCCAATAAGCACATTTAAAAAATGCTCAGCATCCCTGATCATTATAGAAATGCAAACCAAAACCGCAATGAAATACCATGTCACACCTGTAGGGTGGCCATTATTTAAAAAAAAAAAAAAAAAGCAAGCGTTGGCAAGGATGTGGAGAAAACGAAATCTGTGTGCTGCGTTGGTGGGAATGTAACATAGCACAGCCACTGCTGGAAACAGTATGGCGGGTTCCTCAAGAAACCGAACAGTATTGCCGTGTGATTAGCAATTCCACTTCTGGGCAGATCCCCAAAAGAACCGAAAGTAGGGACTTGAAAGGAGATTCGCACACCCATGTTCACAGCAGTGTTATTCACCACCGCAAAAGGCAGAAGCAACCCAAGTGTCCACTGACACATGAACGAAGAAAAAAAATGTGGGACATACGTACAATGGAATATTATTCAGCCTCAAAAATGAAGACGATTCTGACATGCAACAACATGGATAAGCCTTGAGGACCTCATGCTATGTGAAATAAGCCAGTCACAAAAGGACAAACACTGCTGGAGCCACTTACTTGAGGTCCCTAGAGTAGTCAGATGCACAGAGACAAAAGGTAGGATGGTGGCTGCCTGGGGCTGGGGGAGGGGAAAATGGAGAGTTAGTGTTTCATGGGCAGAGAGGTTCCCACTGGGAAGAAAAGAGGCCTGGGATGAACTGCGATGATGGCCGCACAACTGATGGCTGCATGACAGCGTGAATGGACTTCTCACCACTGAATTGTATGCTTAAAAATGGTTAACATTGGAAATGTCACACTATGTGTATTTTACCACAGTATTAAAAAGAAATATCAGAGCAAAACGCTCTGGTACATTCCAGTGGAAGTGGTAGAAAGAGACAGAGAAAAAAGCGAGCGGGAACCAGTCACAGAGGTCAGTGTGCTCCGCAATCACCCAATTTCTCCTGGGATCAGTCCTGTGGGGGAGTCTCACATCATAATTATGCCAGTGTGCTTCTTCCCAAATAACTGTCTAAAAGTAATAGGACGACTGAAGTTAATCTAAGGAAGGGATTGTTAAATCTGAGGTCCATGAATCCCATGAAATTACATGAAAAACTATGTAGACATGGGCAGTCTATGCCTTTCACTAGACTCTCAAATAGTGCTATCACCCCCAAAAGGTAAGAACCACAGCCTAAGGAAGGCAAGAATGGAGAGTAAAAGCTAAATACACGAACACGAGTTGTAGCCACAGTGCACACTTCTTCTTTCCCCCCAGCAGGTTTCTCATGACCTCTGTTTATACGAATACACCCAAATAAAACACAGCTCTTTGGCATGAGTTGCCCTGAGCTAAAGACTCTCTTAAATAACCACAAGCAGATGGCCAAGTCTGAAATAAGCTCAACAGGCAAAGGAAGAAAAGAGCTGGGGACATTCTCACTCACACTCACAGGGCCATGAAAGGCTCAACGAGCCTCGCTTCTACTCTAACATGACAGTTCCCAAGCTTGTGGTCTCCAGACCTTTGTGTACCTTTAAAATCACTGTTTTTGTTTATATGGTTCCATCTACAAACATTTACCACATTAGAAAGTAAAGCAGAAATTTCAAAAACTTAGCTCATTTAAAAGTAACATTAGCCAAGCCGGGCTCGGTGGCTCAGCCTGTAATCCCGCGCCTTTGGGAGGCTGAGGTGAGTGGATTGCCTGAGCCCGCGGGTTCGAGACCCGCCTGGGCAGCGAGACCTCATCTCTACAATAAATCAAAAAATCAGCCGGTTGTGGTAGCGCGCACCTGTAGTTCCAGCTACTCGGAAGGCTGAGGCGGAAGGATCACCGGAGCCCAGCAGGTCGAGGCTGCGGTGGCCGGGAGCAGCCACTGTACTCCAGTCTGGGCGACAGAGTGAGACTCCAACTCAAAAAAATAAATAAATAAAATAAATAAATAACAAAAATCAGCCGGGTGCGGTAGCTCACGCCTGTAATCCTAGCACTTTGGGAGGCTGAAGTCAGAGGACTGCCTGAGCCCACGGGTTCGAGACCAGTCTGGGCAACTTCATGAGACCTCATCTCTACAATATATTAAAAAAAAAAACAAAAAAAAAACATGCCGGGCTTGGTGGCTCAGCCTGTAATCCCGCGCCTTTGGGAGGCTGAGGTGAGTGGACTGCCTGAGCCCGCGGGTTCGAGACCCGCCTGGGCAGCGAGACCTCATCTCTGCAATAAATCAAAAAAAATCAGCCGGGCGTGGTAGTGTGCGCCTGTAATTCCGGCTACTCGGAAGGCAGAGGCGAAAGGATCCCCAGAGCCCAGCAGGTCGAGGCTGCGGTGGCCGGGAGCGGCCACTGCACTCCAGTCTGGGCGACAAAGTGAGACTCCAACTCAAACAAACAAACAAACAAACAAAACTAGCCAGGCGTGGTAGTGCATGCCTGTAGTTCCAGCTACCTGTCAGGCTGAGGTGGAAGGATCGTCAGAGCCCAGCAGGTTGACGCTGTGACCATGAGCGTGCTACTGCATTCCAACCTGGGCAACAGAGTAAGACTCTGATTCAAAAAAAAAAAGAAAAGAAAAATTGCTGGCTGCAGTGGCTCATGCCTGTGATCCCAGCATTTTGGGGGGCAGAGGCAAAAGGATTGCCTGAGTCCAGGGGTTCAAGACCAGCCTGGGCAACTTGGTGAGATCTTATCTCTACAATCAATCAAAAAATTAGCCAGCCATGGTGGTACGTGCCTGTGGGTCCAGCTACTTGGAAGGCAGACAGAAGGATCACCTGAACCCAGCAGGTCGAGGCTGCAGTGGCCATGAATGTGCCACTGCACTCCAGCCTGGGTGACAAAGTGAGACTCCTACTCAAAAAAAAAAAAAGATAACAAAAACAAATCCATTACATGTTAATCTAAATTATATATACATTCAACAAAATAACATGTCAACTTAAACTTTATATATATACAAAATTTTATATTAAAAAAAATTTTTTTTCTTGGGTCACGATCTCACTCTGTCACCCAGACTGGAGTGCAGTGGCACGCTCACGGCCACCTCAGCCTCGACCTGCTGGGCTCCTGTGATCCTTCTGCCTCAGCCTTTTGAGTAGCTGGAACTACAGTTGTGCGTCACCATGCCCAGCTAATTCTTTAATTTTACTGTAGAGACGAGGTCTGGCCAAGTTGCTCAGGGTGGTATCCAACTCCTGGGCTCAGGCAATCCTTTCATCTCGGCCTCCCAAAGTGCTGGGATGACAGACGTGAGCCACCATGCCCAGCTCTGAATACTTTTTATTCAACAAACAAATCTTTAAAAAAAAAAAAAAGTTGCCGGGCTCGGTGGCTCAGCCTGTAATCCCGCGCCTT
>NW_007248805.1:339619-376132 GCF_000164805.1 Carlito syrichta
TGAAAGGATCCCCAGAGCCCAGCAGGTCGAGGCTGCGGTGGCCGGAAGCGGCCACTGCACTCCAGTCTGGGCGACAGAGTGAGACTCCAACTCAAAAAAAAAAAAAAAAAGTTAAAAAGACTGGATCCCCCCTGCATTTTTGCAATTCCCTCTAATGACTAGCTTACTAAAATACATCTAGATCCTCATATTTGCTTGTGCATTTAATCAGCTGTGAGGGGGCGTTTCGGATGAAGTATCTGTGGGTTTGAAATCTGGCCTAAAGACACACGCAGGCCTTTCCAGATAACGGTGAGCGGCCTCCGAGTCTGCATTCAAGCCCGACAGGTGGCAGCTCCGTGATGTAGCAAGGCAGGCCTCCGGAACTGCGGCAGCAGACTCCCCCACTCTCTTGCACGCAGCTCCACTGGGCTGCCCTTACTCTGAGTCTGACCTTTATCCCCAGGCGACCGGAAGGAACATCACCCGACACTTGGGGCGGATGCTGTCTTCATGAGTTACAGTTGCACAGACTCCAGATATGGAAACATTTTGTTATAAGATATATACTTTAAAATTGCATTGTTAATACTGCCTCTGCTTACAGCAGAATTCTTATAAGAATTGGAAAACTGTCAGGCTCTCAGAGGTAAACACAAGTTTTCCTAAGTTCTCATTTTCACTTAAAGCACACATTTTACCACTGGCAACAAATACTGTGAGTTGTTTTTCTTGAAGTGATATGTTCGCTTTGTTCATTTTCAAGAAAACGTCTGTCAAAAACCCAAGTCTGAGTCACCACAGCAGTTATTCTTTCAAATAAAAATGGTGTTCTGTGAGAAAAGTAGCTCATTCAGTGTGCAACTCAAACAACTGCACATGTGCACATGTGCTTCCACTTGTGGAAGTGCTTGACCGCACTTCCATTCTGTCGTATGGAGTACTATTACGACATGCTTTCAAGGGGTGAGATTTGACAACATTGTTTTATTACTTCATCGAGACCATTTTTCACCCCCTGTGAGCAGGTGGCAGTGGAGACAGCAATGGCTACTCAGAGAGTTTGGCGCCATAGTCCTGAATCACATGACAGTGCCAGCAGTTTTACACTCCAGGGCAGATGTCCACGGTGCAGAAGACGAAGGCTGTGTGAGCATGTGAAGAGCCTTAAGAACTGCGGCCCTCAGAACCCTCCAGCAGCTCGAGAGGAAGCCCTCCCGCCAGAGCCTGCAACCGGCCAACTGCCATCTGTGCCACCCGTCGGACGCGCACATAATAGCTAAAGTTCTTCAGAACACACCTCCTGCCTGCCCCGCAGACACACAAGGCCAAGAAAACGATGCTCGGGAGCAAAGACTGTTCGTGAGATTTATGGCTGCGTCTCAGCCCCGTCCTGTAAGGCCACGAAGGACACTGGAGCCAGAGGAAGGGGGAAGCGGGTGCAAGGGTGGCAGCAGCTGGGAAGCCCTGGCTGGCGACACCATGACCCAGAGCGAGGCGTGAGACTCGGGTACGCACCCTCGGAGGACACAGCGCAGCCTGCCTCTACAGGACAGAGGACTGGGGAAGCCACAGCAGGCAACGGAGAGGCAGACACCACCCGAGGCCCGCAGGCCGATTTGTCCCGCGTGTTCCCTCGTGTCACCCTCAGGTGCAGTCGAATGCAGAGACAAACAGCGACGGAACCCAAACAAACGCTCTCTGGGGCTGGAGCCAACCCGCATGCGGGAAGAACACCTGCCAGCGGTGCCGCTCGCACTCAGTCCCTCGGCCGAGCAGCGCCCGAGCTAGCACGGAGCCCCTGGGGCCCAGATGCATCCTGATTCGAGAGGAGGCACCACTGCCCGTGGCCTTCACACTCCCAACCACTGCTGCAGGGCGGGTCTCAGGAGGGCGAGCGGAGGGGCGCAGAGGGCCAGTGGGACCACGGAGCCCAGCGGCGGCTGGCGGTGCTCACCCAGCTCTCCTGCTCGGCCTCACAGCGCAGCCCCCGCCATCCCACCCCAGGTCACCCGGCCCACAGAGGGAATTCCTGAGGCTCGTCTGCAGGGGCACTTCCACCAGGGGCGCGTGGCAGGTGTCACGAGCAGGGCCATTTTCCAAGTACAGAGTCAGGCTCAAAAGCAGCCTCAGGCTGGGTGTGGTGGCGTACGTCGGTCGTCCCAGCACTGGGGGAGGCCAAGGGGGTCGCTTGAGCCCATGAATTGACAGCAGCCTGGGCAACATAAGAAGACCTCATCTCTACAAAAAAATAAAAGACACAGATGAGCCGGGCATGGTGGCGGGCACCTGCAGTCCCAGCTACTCCCAAGGCTGAGGCGGGATGCTGCTCGAACCCAGGAGGCTGAGCCTGCCGGGAGCCGGGAGTGTTCCGCTGCTTTCTGACCTGGGTGACGAAGTCAGGCTCCGACTCGACCAAAAAAAACCAGCATCCCACAGCCTAAATCGATTCAGGGGAACAAACACGGAATGAGAAGACACTCCCATTCTAATCCGCTCCGTGCCCCTCGCCAAGGTTTTGTGCTCCCTGCTGATGAGAATGATGCTTCCTTAAGAGACATCACCCTAAGAACCTGGAGTGGGAGCCCTGTTGGCCTGTGGACTTTTGGGCTGCACGGTCGCTCCCTGATGAGGTCGCATGCTGCCTCCTGGTGGAAAACACGAAGCACTGCCTCGCGCGCCCAGGCCGGGACAACAGTTCTCTTGCCTACCTGGCTGGGGCCTCCCTGGCTGTGCCATCACCCAGCAGCGGGCCTGACAAAGACCCTCAGTCAGTGCCAGCCACAGGTGAGGCCACAGAGACAGCCACCACAGCCACCTCAAGCTGGTCACGGCAGGACAGAGAAGGCGACGCAGCAGGCGGCGTCAGGCGGTGAGCAACGGGGAAGGGGAGGAAGGACCGAAGAAGAGTTCACAAAAGGGAGGGAGGGAGCCAAGAAGAAAAAGGCAGACAAGTCCTGGCCACTGAGAGACACCGCCCTTGGGATTTCTTTTTTTTTTTTTTTTTTTTAGTTGGAGTCTGGTCGCCCAGACTGGAGTGCAGTGGCCGCTCCCGGCCACCACAGCCTCGACCCGCTGGGCTCCGGTGATCCTTCTGCCTCAGCCTTCCTAGTAGCCAAAATTACAGGCATGCGCAACCACGCCCGGCTGATTTTTTTATTTATTGTAGAGATGAGGTCTTGCTGCCCAGGCGGGTCTCGAACCCGCGGGCTCAGGCAATCCACTCACCTCAGCTTCCCAAAGGTGCGGGATGACAGGCTGAGCCACCGAGCCCGGCTTTTTTTTTTTTTGAGTTGGAGTTTCACTCCATCGCCCAGACTGGAGTGCAGTGGCCGATCCCGGCCACCGCAGCCTCGACCCGCTGGGCTCTGGAGATCCTTCCACCTCAGCCTTCCGAGTAGCCAGAATTACAGGCGCGTGCTACCACGCCCTGCTGATTTTTGATTTATTGTAGAGATGAGGTCTCGCTGCCCAGGCGGATCTCGAACCCGTGGGCTCGGGCAATCCACTCACCTCAGCCTCCCAAAGGCGCGGATTACAGGCTGAGCCACTGAGCCCGGACTTCTAAACATGTTCAGCCAAATAGCCAGAAAAACTAATTCAGAAAAAGTTACAAGGGCCTATTGCAAGATATTGAAACAAGAAAACACTCACCAAGTTACAAAAGTAAAAATAGGTGGAAGAAAAAAAGAATATCCTCAAACAATTGTTCCCAGAAGGTGGATTTGTATTTTCTACCTTGGGATCTTCTGTTTGTGGCAGGGTACTTTCTTTTTCTTTTCTTTTTTTTTTTTTGAGTTGGAGTCTCACTCTGTCGCCCAGACTGGAGTGCAGTGGCTGCTCCGGCCATCACAGCCTCGACCTGCTGGGCTCCAGCGATCCTTCCGTCTCAGCCTTCCAAGTAGCTGGAACTACAGGCGCGCGCTACCACGCCCGGCTAATTTTTGATTTATTGTAGACATGAGGTCTCGCCAAGTTGCCCAGGCGGGGTTCGAACCCATGGGCTCAGGCAATCCACTCACCTCAGCCTGCCAAAGGCGCAGGATTACAGGCTGAGCCACCGAGCCCGGCTTAGGGTACCTTATTAAAGGGTTCATTTATATTTTATTTTTGTGTTTCCTTTGCCCTATTCCAAGAAGGCAGGAGGGTTCTCTGGTGCTCCTGGCTTCCAAGGAAGGCTGCATACACTTTCTGCAGACACACCATTTCGGCATCTACACTCACTGAAGAGTTGACCACAGACATTCCAGAGGGAGGAGAGGAGAACCCAGTGCCTCCAGGGGGGAAACACGAGAAACCGAGAGAAAGGCTATTTCCCAGGACTCTAAAGAAAACAGAAGTCAACAAGCCCACACATGAGAAGCCAGCAGGGCCATGGAAAGTGGACTCCAAGCACTGACCACTGGCCAGGGATCCCAGCCTGGGTCAGGCCGGCACACACGAGGCTGCCCAGAAGCGAGATCAGGGGAATGCGACAGTGACTGCTCTGGGCCCAAACTGGAGAGGTCCTCCTGGATACAGTGCCCTAAATACGAACAGAGGGACCTTGCCTGACCCTGACACGAAGGCTCAAAGTCATGCTTAACTCAATTTACAGATATAATGTGATGTGAGTTACATGCCAAACTTGTGAAATAAGATTTATAGTCACTACATGCTTCTCACATTTCTTTTTTTGTTTTTTTGAGTCGGAGTCTCACTCTGTCACCCAGACTGGAGCACAGTGGCACGCTCATGGCCACCGCAGCCTCAATCTGCTGGGCTTAGGCGATCCTTCCCCCTCAGCCTTCCATGTAGCTGGAACTACAGACACACACATGCCTGGCTAATTTTTTTTGTGACTTCTTGTAGAGACAAGGTCTCACCAAGTTTCTCAGGTTTGTCTCGAACCCCCAAACTCGGGCAATCCTCTTACCTCGGCCTCCCAAAGTGCTGGGATTACAGGCTGAGCCACCGCGTCTGGTCACTTCCCACATTTTCTAAAATGAATCCATATGACTTTTATAATCAGAAAAAAGGTCAGCAACCACATTTTGTTAGCAAGAAAAGGCCAGTCACAGTGGCTCACGCCTGTAACCCCAGTACTTTGGGAGGTCAGGGTGAGAGGACTGCCTGAGGCCAGAAGTTTGAGACCAGCCTGGGCAACATGGACATCATCTCTAAAAAAAATTTTTAAAAATTAACTGGGCATGGTGGTGCGCGACTGCAGTCCCAGCTACTTGGGCGGCTGAGGTGGAAGAGTCACCTGAGCCCAGGAGGTAGAGGCTGGGGTGAGCTGTGATTGTGCCACTGTAACTCCAGTCTAGGCGACAGTTGAGACTCCGACTCAAAAAACAGGACTAAAAAAAAAAAGCCAAGGAAAAAACCCGTGTCTTTTCACCATGGGGGCCTTAAAGGCATGAACACTGGCATGGGCATGTGAGTCCATGACCTACAGGCAGCCAGCCCTGAGACAAGAGCCCCACGCCAGAGCCCTGCGCCTCAAACTGGGTTTGCAATTCCCGCTTGCGCCACGGGAG
Organism: Carlito syrichta; assembly: GCF_000164805.1. Lineage (NCBI taxonomy): Eukaryota > Metazoa > Chordata > Mammalia > Primates > Tarsiidae > Carlito > Carlito syrichta. Next base: position 345,118 of record NW_007248805.1, read on the forward strand.
TCTGTGGGCGCAGACACCATTCAAACTCAGCCCAGAAGCACACAAAACATCTTCCTGGCAGCTTCTTTCCAGACTCAGGAGCTAAGGTTGGAACATCAAGGAGATACCAGAGGGTTGGACCAGCATGACCATTAGGTATCAGAGCGTTCCGAAGGTTCCTTCTGGCTGCAGAGTCTCCTTTTGAATTAAGGCCGACCTGGTCTACTTGGAAAGCATGTGAAGTCAGCAGGAAGGGCTGCTTTACACATAGGCGTCTCCAGCCATCACACCTCCTGTTCTCATAGGGAAGTGTCACCCGGCCCTTCCAAGACAAGATTTTTCTCTCTCTGACTCGGTTTCGAGAAGGTGAAAGTCACCATCACAAGTGGAAATGGAATGAGTCATCCGAACAAGCCGCAATCCCCAGGTCTCCTCACGCGGCAGGACGGGTTCACACCTGCTTCTCCCCGAGCCAGCCCAGCTGCCCTTCCAGAGCAGCCCCGGACCCCCAGCTTGCCTCCCAGTAAGGCCGATGGGCCTGCCCCCACCTCTCCCAGTGCCCCGTGTGTGGGTTCAGAGACAGCTGAGCAGCACAGAAAGAGCATAAAGGAACTTGCCTTTCCCATCTGTTGCTGACGCTTCTTGCAAATGTCTGATTGACCTAAAAATAAGCATTTGGAGACAAAAGGTCAGCTGACAAATCTGCATTCCTCTCTATTTCCAGCTCTAGTAACTTGAGGCCTCGAATGCCTCAATTATAAACGGAAAGGAAGGACTGGATAATTCTGGAGCGCTCTCCCTAAAAAAGGGGATCGCAGATAACACGTCACTAGTAAGGCGCTCAAGTCCGAGAGGTAAAGACGCCCTCTGCTGGCCAAACCTGGCAACAGACCTGGCAGGGACCAGAAGAGAGGAGAAAAGGAAAGGATCACTCCGTACTCCCGAAGGTTCCCTGATCTCCCATTCCTGCCTCGCCCCCTTCCCAGCACTACCACGACGGAGCATCAGGGAGCTCATCACGGAGCTCACCTGCCACCAGGAGAATGGACCCCAGAAGAAAGTCACTGGCTGACTTCTAAAGTCTGGGTTGGGCTGGGCACAGCGGATCATGCCTGTAATCCCAGCACGGTGGGAGACGGAGGTGGGAGAATCACTTGAGCCCAAGAGTTCAAGACCTTGTCTTTAAAAGAAAATCAGAAAAATGAGCCAAATGTCTATGGTGGCGCATGACTGCAGTCCCAGCTACTTAGGAGGCTGAGGTGGCAAGACTGCCTGAGCCCTGGAGGTCGAGGCTACGGTGAGCTGTTTTCATGCCACTGCCCTCCAGCCTGGATGACACAGTGAGATCCTGACTCCACAGTAAAATAAATAAATAAATAACGTCTAGGTCTAGGAGCTGTGAACCTACGGCTTTGTGCAAACTCATCCTACTGGGTGGAGAGTTGTAACTGCTGAAAACCACCAGCCCCCAAGAAGCCTGTGTCAGTGACTAATGACTATCATTACAGTCCATGCAGGGCAATGGCAACATTAGTAAAGAAGCCATACAGAGTGAGTTCTAGACACAGGGCAAAGCCATCAGTGGAGACATGGCCCTGAACAATAAGCAAGGCACAGGCAGACAGGGCTGCATCGGGGACAAGGCTGGGGTCTGACACTGTCACTCCTTTTTATTTATTTATTTTCTGAGTTGGGGTCTCGCTGTTGCCTAGGCTTGAGTCCAGCAGCATAACCACAGCTCACCACAGCCTCGACCTCCTGGGCTCAGGCAATCCTCCTGCCCTGGCCTCCTGAGTGGCTAGGACTACAGGTGCACACCACCATGCTGTCTGTAACTCACTATTGTTGGCAAACAAATCACTTCTCCTAAAGCCTCAGTAATGTGCCCACCTGTGAGAGGGGCTGTTTGCTTGAACACTGAATGGAGCAATGCACGAGTGTTAACCAGCACAATGCCGCCCCAAACCAACAACGGCTGAATCAGGATACTTAAAATATTTTTGATGTTGCTTCTTAAATCACCTCTCTAGTATGTATTGATTTTCTGATTTTTCAGTAATTTTCAGGATGTTTTACCTTGAGGAATTTTGCCATGGGGCATCTGCTCATTAGTGCTGCGATTAACAAGTAGCAGAAAATGGCTACTTATAGCCCTATGGCCTGTTGGTTTCCTTCTAGTTGACAGCTCTGATGGCGGCATATGTGACAGCAGGGTCCTAACCTCTGTTCTCTGATCAGACGCTCTTGGCTATGTGAAGATAATGCTGGCCACCCCATGTAACAGTTTCCTCTCGCGTGTTCCTGGGTGAGAGGCCGTGGCGAGGAAGAAGCCCCTTCATCCCCTATTCTACGCTGGGAGCTGGTTGCTGCACTACGTGAGACCACATGTAATAGACAACAGGTCAGGGAGAAGAGTGAACCTAACTGGCTATAATGAGGATTGTGCCCCACTGGCACCACATTCCAAACAATCAGAGTAACCAACAAACCCCAGGATCCTAAAATAGATTCACTGGGTGGTATACTGCACGAAGAAGCATTTCACTTCTTTTTTTAAAAAGTGAGTTTTCTGTGGTTTCAGATGTGCAATAATTTGTACAATAGTTTATTCCCAAGTATGCCTTAAGCAGAACAAATGTTTTTTCTATATAGTTCCTTGCCTTAATAAATATGTAATATAAATGTAAGCAAACTTCTATTTTGTATATGTGTAAACTCCAAAGTAAAAAAAATGAACATTTTGTGGAGTTTGTATTTTGCATACTCAAGGTGAGAATTAAGTTTTAAATAAACCTATAATACTTTATCTGAAAAAAAAATTAGTTTTATCTTATTTTTGCAGAGACAGGGTCTTGCTTTGTTGCCTAGGCTGGTCTTGAACTCCTGGCCTCAAGCAATCCTTCCACCTCAGCCTCTCCAGAATGAGGGGGCTGAGGGGGAATTTCACTTCTATTAGGAGGCAGGTAATTCTTTAAGCTTTATTTCAAAAGAATTAATTGCATTCCAACAGCCATGGAACTAGGTCGTTAGAGGCGAGTGTTTTATTCTGCCTTCCCCTACTTGGCCCTTCTGATCCAAGAACTTCCAGCACTTTGCATGTGATTTAACAAGGATGCTCTTTCTCATCCAGCAATTTGGCACTAACACCTCCTGACACATAATCAAAGCACAATGTATGCATCTCAAGTCTGCCATTTCCAGGAATGGAGCACACTATTCTGGAGGCATCAAAAATGCTTATGTGCTGAGAACTATCACTAGCTTTATGTTAATGGACTTCCTCATTTTCCATCTAACTTGGCAAAAACTGGTTATTTATGGGATTTCTCTAACTCCCCCTCCACCCAAAATTCAGGCTGCTATTTTATATTACTGCTAGGTTTTCATTTCAAAACGCATCTCTGTTGTCCTAGAACTGTGCTAAATGCCAGTCTATGGTGACAGACGAGCTCTATCAGACTCCCCCAGGGTCACCTGATAAAGACACCAAGTCCTGCCCTGGAGACTGCTTCGGGTCAGTGTGGGACCCAGAAAGCTACACCTCGAAACACAAGTCCTGTGTGATTCAGATCAACGTGGGAATTGCCAGTCCAGTTGTTGGGCTTGGCAGCCATGCCGCACTCAGCCTCCCTCCCCGTGGGACTCACCACACCACTGGGAAAAGGATGGCCCCACAGCACAGCAGGTCAACCAGGAACAGAGAGTCCTTCCACAAGCCGTACTCAGTTGTGCCTTCCTCGGTGGACTCGATGATGATGTAGGCCACGTTGGCCAGCACCTGCGGGACATAAGCAGCTGTGAGGCCCCGGGCATAGGGGCTGTCGCAATGACAGCAGCCCATGCGGGGTCTGTGCATGAGACTGTAGATCCCTAGCTGCAGCCAAGGCATACTTTCCAGGCCCACGTGCCCTTCCAGGACTTCGCCCCTCTGCTAGGAGGAAGCAGAGCCTTTGTGCTGTCTCAGTGAGCCTGGGCAGGCCTGTGATGCTCTGACACACAGTAAGGGTGAAGTGATGCCGTGTGATTCCCGAGGCAGAGACAGCTCCCACCAGCTCTCCCATAAGAACTCTGGAGCCTGAAGCCTTCTTGCAAGGAGTCTGCCCCCCGCCGAAACTGCCATGCTGGAGAGAACATGCAGAGATGGGAAGACACCCAGGGGCCGCAGCTGTTCCAGCCTCTATCCAATCAAGTCTTCACGGCCCAAGAGACAGATGCAAGTCAAGGTTTCAAAATGCTCCCAGCCACTGTCTGGCTAAAATCACATAAAACCCCAAGCCAGATCCACCCAGTTAAGTCACTTGAGTTCCTGACCCACAGAAACTGACAGAGAGGATTAATGGTTATTGTTGCTTTAAGTCACTCCATTCTGGGGTAATTTGGTGTGCAGCAATAGATAACTGGGGCACTTTGCTTTTCAGGCACCCTGGGCCCCCAGGGAGCCACTCAGGTGCTGGACTTCACAGCCCGTTTAGCCATGGTGCCCACACTCCTCAGGCCCAAGAGCCAGAGGTGCTCAGGGAAAATAACTCCCCTAAGTATCAGATATGGGACTGTGTTATCAGCGACCAGAGTGGTGAGAATGTGCAGAGAAGCAGCTACGTTCCTCAGGGGAATCATTCAAGTCCACACTGGGCTCGCCACAGGTCTTCCCGGAGGCTCATCTGTGTCCACGGACGCCTTCTAGTTGCAAAGTGAAGGCTCTGCCAGGTGCACTTAGTCCCATTTTTAGGCTCTTAGCATGTTATGAAGTCTTCCAGCAGGCTCAACTGAGGTGCCACTGAGGACAGGGAAATCCACCACTCAAAATACATTCTTCTGGAGATGACCATTAGGGATGGACGCAGAGGACACAATTCACCCACACACCCCGAGAAGGTCATGGATCCACGTGCCCAGCTTGCTGTAAAGGTAACTGTCCACACTTTCCCATGGAAGGCAAACTGTAGTGCTACTGTTTGGGAAGCCTCTAAGGGTAATTTCTACACAGAATTTATAAATGACCAAACTTCACTTAGTACAAATGCAAAAATTACTTTGAGATTTAGTGTCCCCACTGACCCCAGCTTCTGAGTTCTCGCCCCATCCCCTGCCCCTCCCAAAGCCTTTGCAGACATCTGCATCTGTGGCTCTCTCCTTGAAGACGAAGGAGGCAAATGAAGCTTGCACCTAAGCTCCTGATTCCATGTGGTCTTTGCTCCACACATCTTACACAGGAGACAGAACGTGCCCAGGGGTGTCGGTGCTGACAATGTGCCAGTGATGCCCTTGAAATGCCATTTTGTCCATGGACATAATTTATTACTACTCAGAACCTCCAGTCAGTGCCCAAGGCCAAAAGAACAACATTTTGCCCTTCCAGGCTGATGTTCAAGGCCTGGAAATGATGTCCCAGCCTAGTTCCACTGTCTAAACACTCCTAACTTCCTTATATTTAATCTTTTAAATGTCCTTGTTTCCTCAGAGTGGTGAGGCATTTCCATGATACCATGTGCTTTTATCTCTCGGGGGAGCCCGCGACGGGGAGGCTGGGAAGACTGTGTCCCACCACGCCACGGTTCAGCTGGGGGCGGGAGGGACGGACCAAACCAACGGACGGGAAAGGGCCACAGGCAGCAGAGGGGCAAAGTGGGAAGAGGACCCAGGCTCCACCGCTCCCAAGCTCTGAGGCCTGGGCAGGCTGTGGGACTCAGTTTGGTCCACAAGTGATTCAATGAGGATGCTCTTTCTCATCCAACGACTTGGCACTAACACCTCCTTACACATAATCAAGGCACTATATGTGGCGCACCACAATACATGCTCCACCGTGCACCAAGGCTGCAGTCGATGTAGTTTCCCGACATGCAGTCATTCGATTTTAGATCAACTATCACTACACCTCCTCCCAGGACTTCCTACTGAAGGCTGGGCTGTCGTGTACTACATGCCCACCTGTAAGTATGCAGGTAGACATGGGACACTCGGACCCTGAAACAAAGTTCAGGAGAAGCAGCATAGGCGGTGACCTGCCCTGAGTCGGCTGGCCCTGCCCTCCTGCATGGTGGCGTGTGTCTGCAGCGGCCTGGTGACTCCAGGACTCGACAGCCAGAAGCCCCACACAGGTCCTCAACAGCTCTTGGCCACTAGACAGCAGGATCACGTAGCCGTTGCAAGGCCCTTGCTTCAGGTCCGTTTCTTTCCTTAAACGCCCAGTCTATCCCATCTCCGTCTAGAAGGCCCTTCTAGATCATCCTAACCTGAGCTATTACTCTCTCTCTGGGAGCCTGAGCAACTGGTCTGTTTTATCTACTTCGTGCTAACATGCTTCTCATTACAGTATGTGAGACTAGGTCTGTCAGAATTCTGGAAGTAGCTTTACTGCACACTTTGCCAACTGACCAATCACCAGTGGGCAGACCTGGGCACCTGGGGAGTTGTCCCCTTGCTTCTCCCACCTTCCACATTTACATCATGCTCCAAAATGTGAGCTCAGGTGACAAGGACAACTTTATCACACAGATGCTGTCTGATCAAGCAGAGCAGTTACGTGTCCCTCTCTGCTTATCATAAGTTCTTATTTTTGAGTCAAAATCTCACTCTGTTGCCACTGAAGCCTTGATCTCCCAGGTTCAGATGATCCTTCCACCACCTCAATCTCCTGAGGATCTGGGACTACAGGCGTGTGCCACCACACCTGGCTAATTCTTCATTCTTTATATAGACAAGGTCTCACTGTGTTGCCCAGGCTGGTTTACAACTTCTAGGTTCAAGCAAGCCTCTCATCTTGGCCTCCCAAAGTGCTGGGATTACAGACATGAGCCACCGCGCCCAGACTTATTATAAGTTGCTTATATCCAAGTTCTGTTTCCAAGAAGACTGTTCAATACAAGACACAGCTCCCCTACTGAGGGGCTCACAACCTTGCAAGGCTGGCCTCAGCTCGCAGCCCCAAACATAGCAAGGATCTCATACATATTTGTCCTGATGCCTATTATCATATTCGACCTTGTGGAAACTCACCGGCATCATCCACAGTTTTGAAATAATTTACTAACAAAAGCTTTATGTTTCTGGGCTTCCTTGCTAAGAGTGCCACTTTGTTACAGAGAAAAGGAATGCAGGAGAGAAAGCAGTGCTGTGGTCTCCCTAACCTTCAGCAGCTCTCAATCCAAGGTCTAGGCGTCCACAGGCCAGCGCAAAGACGGCTGATGGTCAAGCATCTCACAGGGTAATGACCAAAATCAGGTCTCTGAGTTTGGGAAGAGAATCCCAGTCTGGGCTTTCAGGGCAAACACACTCCCTCTTCCCACCCGGGCCTGGGGCTGGGTCCTGCCAAGGGCCACAAGAGAAAGTGGCAAGCAGGACTCAGGCTCCTTTACCTGGAGTGGAATGACGATCATGAAGATCTTTTTGTCTTTATCAGAAAGGATGTGCTTGATGAAAGCCCAGCCAGTACCGATGAGTGCAATGGTGATGAACAGCAGTGCCCCTTTCAGGCTGGAAGAGAAAACAACAGACACACTGGCAGTCTCCTTGGATTCTCACTCTGCAGCGACACTGCATGGCTCATTCTGAGTCCACAGGCCTCTTGCAACAGACAGACAGCCGTGTTCGGGAAATGCATCCGTCTGAGCAACACCTCCCTTGGTGCATACAGATAGGGAATGCTGAACAGCCAAGGGCCGCAGAGAGGGAGGAGCATGCCACCAAGTCCGAGCGCTCAGGCTGGGATGACCACCTGAGTGCCACACACCATTAGGATGGCAGGGACCCAACAGGAGGGCAGGGCCAGCCGACTCAGGGCAGGTCACCACCTTCGCTGCTTCTCCCGAGCTGTGTTTCGGGATCCAAGTGTCCCACATGTACTTGCATACTTACAGGTGGGTGACGTAGTACACAACAGCCCAGCCTTCAATAGGAAAGCCCTGGGAGGAGATGTAGTGGTAGTCGATCTGAAATCAAACGACGGCAAGTCAGGAAGTCGCATCAACCACAGGCCTCGGTGCACGGTAGGGTAGTAAGTAACCCAGAGTGCTTCCAGAGTGGGGTGGCCCCCACCCCACTGCTTAATCGCTTACTTGTCAAGTCACAGATAAGCATGTGAGTGCGCTAACGAATGTCAAGTAGCCTGAGAAACTGGACACAAGGTTTCAATGTCACCAACACCCAGCCCAGGTCCCTCTCTTGAGGCAAGTGTTCACCCGGGCAAACGGCTGACTATTCTTTTCTTTAAAATCTCCAAGGTCAGGGTCGGGTGTGGTGGCTCATGCCTGTATTCACAGTACTTTGAGAGGCTGAGGCAAGAGAATTGCTTGAGCCCAGGAGTTTGAGACCAGCCTTGGCAACACAGTCAGACCTCATCACTACAAAAAATAAAAAAATTAGTTGGACATGATGGCATGCACCTACAGTCCCAGTTACTTGGGAGGCTGAGGTGGGAGAACCACTTGAGGCCAGGAAGTCAAGACTCAAAAAAAAAAAAAATCTCCAGGGTCCAAATGTCTCAGGTCTTTTCAGTGTTCCAGCCATGACATTTATCTTCCATGCCCCGGCTGTTATACAAATAAGTAAGGCAGTCAGGGAAAAAAAATCTACATGGAATCACCCAGCTTCAGCTATTCCTTTCTTTGAAAAAACAAACAAACAAACAAACCATAAATTGAGAACTACTTCAAGTCACCAATGCCTTTTAACTTGCGCAGCACGTTCCGGTAGTGCATCCAAAACGCCTCCTGGCAGGGCCCACAGAGCTGACGTCATTTCTATGTCCTTCCTTCTATCCAAATGGCTGTCTAGACATTAAAGTGACCTGAGGACCCAATCACACATTATCTACCTGGCTCCAAAAAGAACCTTTGAACTCAGACCCAAATGGGAAATTATCCACATAACTCATCTCGTGACACTGTAACCAGACATGTTATTGCTTTTTTCTATGAGGACACTTTCCAGTGCCAGGTCTAGGGACTGTCAGCCTCACAAGCGTGGTCTGTGGGTACCTCGTAGGACCACAGATTGGGGAAGCTGTGGCCTCCGCCCATGGGGAAGTTCATTGCCTTTTGTACCAGTTCTGAACATCCACAACTGAAGTTTAATTCTGATGCCTCAATCTCTGTAGCATCAGTCTTCCCCCAAATAAGTTTGCTAATGCAGAACTTCAGATTAAGTAGGAGCATGAGGGACCATTTGGAAACAAGTCAGTGGGTGGCCTTCTCACCTCAAGAAATGGCAGAAAAGAAGAAATAAAAAACATTCTTGAAAACTTGAGGGTTTGTAAATAGTCTCAGAAGATACCTTAGGTCTAGAATTAGGGGAAGTAGTGACCATTTATCCCCAAGGCCAGTCCCTCCCAGACAAAAGGAGGCTTTGTAAGAAACACATTCTGCCGGGCTCGGTGGCTCAGCCTGTAATCCCGCTCTTTGGGAGGCTGAGGTGAGTGGATTGCCTGAGCCCGCAGGCTCGAGACTGCCTGGGCAACTTGGAGAGACCTCATTTCTACAATAAAATTAAAAAATCAGCCGGGTGTGGTAGCGCGCGCCTGTAGTTCCAGCTACTGGGAAGGCTGAGGCGGAAGGATCGCCAGAGCCAAACAGGCGAGGCTGCGGTGGCTGGGAACGGCCACTGCACTCCAGTCTGAGCAGAGTGAGAATCCAACTCAAAAAAAAAAAAAGAAACACATTCTTTTGCTTTCTTTCCCACCAATCTATCCCCTCCCTTCTAATCTACTTTTCCTGCTCATATGGGCATTGTACATCTTTTCCTGAACGATCCACCAAATACCAATACGTACTGCATGGAACACCAAGGAAAGAGACTTGGTGAAAGGAAGGGCTGCCATCAGCCAGTGAATTTTAAATACATCATTCCTGTAAAAACAGAGAGAAAGAATTAAAAGAAGAATCCATGCTCCAATGGTCAGCCACAGCATCCAGCATCAGCAATCTCTCTCAGAAGGCAGTAATGCAATGAGCAAACCACAAACATGAAGCCTTTTAAAAAAGTAGTTTTTGCTGTAGAAAAGGTTTCATACGGAGCCCTGAGGTCACCTCTAATACACAATGTCATGTCGTGACTGGACCTGAGAGTCATGTACTGCATCAGACGTGCTGGATCATGAGACCCAACAGGAAGTCTAACACAGGCTGCCGGCTTCTACCCGGGGACCACCCTGGGAAGCCACAGAGACCAGAATGAGGCAGATGGGTCGCAGAAAACAGCATGGAATTCCCAGGAAAGCAGAAGGCCACCAGGGGTGGCTGTAGGGGATGCCTGCAGCCCAGAGCAGAGGAGAGCTTGGAGCCAGCAGCGGGGACAGGGGAAGGGGAAATGCTGGGGCTGTGTGTCCCTTTCCCCTAATGTCTGGTGGTGCCTGCCAAACACCCCAGGTCATTGGGATGAAATGCTCACTCCTACACCCAAGCCCACAGTACTAGTCCACCTTTGGGGTACCAGGCATGAAATTCTCTACCCCATCCCTCCTCTTCCTAAGATTAACCTAACAGGACATACGAGACCATTATGGAAGAAAACGGAAAACTCTACTAATAAAGTACACAAAGACTCGAGTAAGAGCCATGGAAAAACCTAAACTCTCAGATAGTGGGGTATCTTGGAAAGCCAGAGCAGTAAAAACACATGGAACAGGTACAGTTTACCTGTTATTCAGACAAATAAACCACCAGAATAGACTGGAGAGCTCAGAAATAGATTCATACATGTATGGAAGCTTGACATATGACAAGGTGACACCAAATGGGCGAGAGAAGGACAGATTGTTTAATAATTAGCATGGGAAGAAATCAGCTCCAACCTATAGAAGAAAATAAAGGTGCCTTCTACACCACACTTACACAAAAGAGGGTTCCAGGTGGATTTCAACGCTAAATGTAAATTACACAGTTTGTGAACCTCGACTAGAAAATGGGCTTCTTCAGCTCCAAGAGGCACTGCCCAGAGACTAAAATTAGCGCTGATTCCACTGAAATGAAAGTTTTTCCTTCCACAGTGAACACCTCAGACAAGTTTAAAAGACTAGGAGAAGAAACACGCGATGTCTAAGACGATGGGTTAATATCTAGAATATGCAAGAAACTCATACAAGACAACAACAAAAAAAACCCAACAGGAAAGTGCTCAAAGAATACAGGCAGTCACAAGAGGTGATGCTCAAGTGGTCTACAAGTCCTTGAAATAATCCACACCACCAAATTCAAAGAAATGCAAAATAGAGCAAGGTACCAGTTGATAGCCATCAGACTGGCAAAATTTCAGATGTGAGTCCTGGTGAGCATATGGAAGCAGGAGGCTGATGCACTTCTGGCAGAAGCAGAAACTGGTGCAGCCACACTGGAGGGCAACCAGACAGCACTTAATGAAATTAAATGAGCGTCTACCCACAGTCCAGCACACCTCCTTCTGGTACCGTGGGTCAGAGGCTGCCCAGGCTCATAGTGGATCTCAGGAGGTAGGAGGCAGGTCTTGGCCGGCTGTGTTAGCAGGGAAATGGAGGCAACCTAGGCTGTATCCATCACTAAAGAAATGGAGGCTGGCCGCAGTGGCTCAAGTCTGTCATCCCAGCACTTTGGGAGACTGAGGTGAGGGGACTGCCTGAACCCACGAGTTCAAGACCAGCCTGGGCAACTTGGTGAGACCTCGCCTCTACAACAAATCAAAAAATTAGCCGAGTGTGGTGGCACTTGCCTGTGGTTCCAGCTACTTGGAAGGCTGAGGTGGAAGAATTGCCTGAGCCCAGCAGGTAGAGGATGTAATGGCCATAAGTGTGCCACTGCACTCCAGCCTGGGCGATGGAGTGAGACTCCAACTCAAAAAAAAAGGAATGAAGTAGTGAAATGTGGTGCACAGAGCATGCAATGCTCTTAAGTAGGTAAAAAAATCAATGCACTGGTTGGGTGTAGTGGTTCATACCTATAATCCCAGCACTTTGGGAGGCTGAGGCAGGAGGAATACTTGAGACCAAGAGTTTGAGACCAGCCTGGCCAGCACAGCAAGAACTCATCTGTACAAAACAAAACAATTAGCTAGGCATAGTGGTGCAAGCCTGTAAGCCCAGCTATGCGGGAAGCAGAGGTAGGATTGCCTGAGCCCAGGAGATGGAGACTATAGTGAACTGTGATCATGCTACTATATTCCAGTCTGTGCAACAGAGTGAGACCCTGACTCAAAAAAATAAAATAAATAAATGAACTAGATGCACACACAGCCAAGTGGCCAGTCCTTAAAAAAGATATTACTGGCCAGGCTCGGTGGCTCAGCCTGTAATCCCAGCACTTTGGGAGACCGAGACGAGTGAATTGCCTGAGCCTGCGAGTTCAAGACCAGCCCAGGCAACTTGGCAAGACTTCATCTCTACAATAAATAAGAAATTAGCTGGGTCGGGTAGCGTGTGCCTGTAGTTCTGGCTACTTGGAAGGCTGAGGCGGAAGGATCGCCGGAGCCCAGCAGGTCGACACTGGAGTGGCTGTGAGTGTGTACTTCAGCCTGGTGACAGAGTGAGACTCCAACTCAAAAAAAAAAAAAAAAAAAAGATATTACCGAGCGAAAATGTACAAGAACAACATCCACAGATAGTACAGCTTATATACATTTAAAATACATGCAACGCCAATAAGTGCTACTTATTAACAAGAATATGCCAACATCCCAAACTGTAATTAAGCACACTTGCATGGCTATCCATGGCTGGGAGAGTGGAAGAGAGGACAGGAAGTAAAAAGAATAATAAACAAGAGAGGGGCCTTCACAGAGTGACAATGAGTGTGCCATGGATTGACGCATGCTCAGTTTCCGGCTCACTTCCACCCCGGTACTTTCCTGTTCCAGCACTCACCTCCTTGAAGGTCAAAAAGGAAGTCAAGGCCAGGGTAGTCTGTTACTACTGAATGGCAATGAGACGCACTCGAGGGCAGAGCCACCCCGTAAAGAGCTGTGCTCACTCACACATCCAGCAACCCTGACTTGCAGGCAATGGTTAAAACACTGATGCTGGGACAGCGACATGGCATAAAGCACAAGGCCCTGACACGCCCCTGCCCTGGGTCAGAATACAGTTCTACCCACGCTCAGAGCTGAGCGGAGCCTGAGACCCACTAGCAAGCAGACTTGGGTCCAATCTTAGCTCTTCAGGTGACGCTGGCCATGTCTCACAAAGGAGGCCAAGATCTCTGTTTCTTCCGAGACGAGCTAAGAGTCTGCGAAATGTGCCAGGTGGGCAGCCTTGCAGCACAAGCCTTAGAACACATGAACTTCTGACATAGCAGAACTACTGTAAGCCTCCTGGGAAACAGGAGGTCTGCTGTGTGTCCACCATACTCCAGCAAAGGCACAAGATGCAACTTGGACAACAGAGGCCAGCTTCACTTAACCACAGATTTAAAATTGCTACCACCCAGGTCTGTGGCTCACACCTATAATTTCAGCACTTTGGGAGGCAAAGGCAAAAGGATTGTCTGAGTCCAGGGGTTCAAGACCCGAGTCCAGGGGTTCTCGCCTGGGCAACATGGCAAGACCTCAACTCTATAATAAATAAAAAAATTAGCCAGGTATGGTGGCGCACACCTGTGGTTCCAGCTACTTGGAAGGCTGAGGCAGAAGGATCACTTGAGCCCAGCAGGTCAAGGCTACGGTGGCCATGAGCGTGCCACTGCACTCCAGCCTGGGCAACAGAATGAGACTCCTACTCGAAAAAATAATGAAATAATAAAATTGTTACCACGATTTTAAATAAGAGAGCCAGGGACAGTGACTATGGCCATGATCCAGAAAAGGAAAATTAAAATATCACTGAACACCTGGCTACTATTTTATAAGTACTTCATTCATGCACAGCAACCTGATTTGCAAAGCCCTTTCGTATACATTAATTTGGGTAGAATCAAGTAACAAATCTAGGAATCTAAGACTCTTGGAGGAAAGGTGGAGCAAATAACCACTGTCCCAGCTTTGTGGCCGAGAAGAGGCAAACAGGTAGCTGCAGTTGAAGTTTACACTTGAAATCATGTCACTGGGCGCGGTAACAAAGTGGGAGGCCAAGGCAAGAGGACTGCCTGAGCTCAGGAGTTCGAGACCAGACTGGGCAACTTGGTGAGACCTCGTCTTTACAATAAATCAAAAAACATAAGCAGGGAGTGATAGCACATGCCTATAGTTCCAGCTACTTGGAAGGATCGCCTGAGCCCAGCAGGTCGAGGCCGCAGTGGCCGTGAGAGTGCCACTGCAGTCCAACCTGGGCAACAGAGTGAGACTCTGACTCAAAAAAAAAAAAGAAAAAGAAAAGAAATCATGCCTCCTGCCTTCTAGTTCTTACTTTTCTAGTAAAGGCAAAAGTAAAACTTCCTTTTTTAAAAAAACAAACGTGTATGGTCTAAATGTGTAGGACTCTTTCTTTCTTAGTAACTGGTAAGTTACTATCTGCCTGATAATCTAGTCCAAACACGATTATGTGGGCCCTTCACAAGTAAACAAGACACTCTTCCCATCTGGGGGTGTAAAGGGCATTACAACAAGTAGGCACCAGCAACATCCCAGCCACAGCCTGACAGACCAGACTCTGGGCAAGTCCATTAGAAGACAATCAGACCACCAGGTATTAAAGAGGTCTCAAGTTCTGCCCCAGCGCTTCAGAGAAAGGTATTTCAGGGCGCTTGCCTATTTTGTGAATGTAAGTCAAGTTATATCTCAATGCTACATTCATACACCGTCATTTACTCAGCTTAGGAGCCTTGTCATCCGACAAGTACTTCAACTCTAACTGCACATGAATATTTTGTTTTCAACATTCTTGGAGGGAAACAGAGTCCATGAGTATGCAGAGCTGCTCCCCTCAAGAACCAATACAGGAAGTTAAAGCCTCAGGGGTTTCAGAAAAAAAGGCGAAGAGCCAGGCAGATGGGCTTTGAAGAGGTTTTCTCCAGAGCCAAGCATCTGGAGGTCAATAGAGAGTCCATCCAAGCAGGCCTTGAGCCAGTGCCTTCAGTACTAAGCAGGAATGCTCTGCTCTCATCCGGGCAGTGGGTCATCATCACTGACTTCCTCTCCTGAGTAAATAGCCCAAATGGGACCCATGTGCTCTGAATCCTGGACCGTGAGGTTTCCACTATGGAAACACTTTGCTTGGACATTTTATCTTGCTTGCATATTATTGAAATATTTACATCTGCCTTCTAAACAAAACGATGTAAAGTGAACAAATACCAAGGCATGCCCACGCCTCCCACACTGCAAGGTTCGCACACAGCCTCCCTATTGTTTCAGAGGAGATGCCCTTTGAAAAGAACATGATTGCCAAGTGCCAACTCCTCCCGGGCTCTGAAGCCAACAAGGGGTGAAGGTCTATAAATCTCACACATCTAAGCTGAAGGGCTCAAGAAAGTAATAGTTTACCTTCGTTTTCGAAGGATATGAATCCAGATGGTCCCAGAAAGGAAGAAGAAAAAGGCCATAGAGATGTACAATTTGGGGAGAGGAATTTCTCCTGCTGAGAGGTAGCTGTCAGGATTCTTCTCTGTGATCTCAATCTATAACCAACATGAAATTAATTTTTATTCGTAATAGATCATCCCTTATTCAGCAATTTGGAATCTCAGCTGTTTTATTTAAGCTTAACCAAGGGAATACCAGCAGATAACAATCACATCCACATTCTTTCTTTAAAACTCAGGTAACCCACCTGAAACAACCACAATCTTAAGGTACAGGCTGAAGTGTATACACATCCTTGGGAGCTTTATACTTTCTTATTTATGACTCCTCTGATGAAGTATCTAGCCCATTGGCAGGGACATGGGTCTAGCCACATTTTTCATTACTTAAGTGTTCTTTTTTTTTTTTGAGAGAAGTCTCACTCTGTCACCCAGGCTGGAGTGCAGTGACATGCTCACAGCCACTGCAGCCTGGACCTGCTGGGCTCAGGTGATCCTTCCACCTCGGCCTTCCAAGTAGCTGGAACCACAGGCATGTGCCACCACTCTTGATTAAATTTTTTTTTAAATTTATTGTAGAGATGGGATCTTGCCAAGTGACCCAGGCTGGTCTCAAAACCCTGAGCTCAGGCAAAACTCTCGCCTCTGTCTCCAAAGTGCTGGGATGACAGGCATGAGCCACCATGCCTGGCTGCTTAAGTGTTCTGAAAACCCATTCCTATAGAGAAATAAACAGTATGCATCTGATACTGGTCAAGTCCCCGTGAAAGAGTCTCTATGCGGTACTCACATCGAGGCTGAAGGAAAGCTTGTCATTAGGCAGTTCATTCCCAAGGCATTTATGAAAATACAGACTGTAAAGGCCTTCCTGGTCATCTGTGCTGATGTTGAAGAAAAACTGAAAGTGAAGAGAAAAATCAGTTAGAGGCATCAAATCCTCCACTATATTCTTAAACCTTAGAAATAAACTATGGACAGAAGAAAGTAAAGACAGACTACTCAAATCAATCAAACGCTCCCGAAGCAGAGTCTGATGGATGATTTCTGAGTCTGTGATCCCCCCCATGTGTTCAGGCACACAGAACAGTTGACAGAGTTGTACAGGGAACAGTCATATACCTACTACCTAGCTTCTAGCAAATCAGAGCTATCTATTCAACTCACATTTTACTACACTTGTTTTATCGCCTATCTATCCAGAAGTCTGCAAAGATAGCCTAGGATGGAGTCATCCAGTTTTTTGTTGTTTTTGTTTATTTTTGAGTCAGAGTCTCAGTCTGTCACCCAGGCTGGAGTGTAGTGGCATGCTCACAGTCACCACAGCGTCGACCTGCTGAGCTCTGGCGATCCCTCCACCTCAGCTTTCCAAGTAGCTGGAACTACAGGCGTGCGCTACCACAACAGGCTATTTATTTATTTATTTATTGTAGAGACAAGGTCTCGCCAAGTTGCCCAGGCTGATCTCGAACCCACAGGCTCAGGCAATCCACTCGTCTTGGTCTTACAAACTAGGATTACAGGCTGAGTCACCGAGTCCAGTCACGTCACCCAGTTTCGAAGCCAATATGTTACCTTGCTCTTTACAGATATAAAATACTCTTTAGGGTTGGGCATGGTGGCTCACATCTGTAACCCCAACTACTAAGGAGGCTGAGGCAGGAGAATCACTTGAAGCCAAGAGTTCAAGGCAGCAGTGAACTATGATCTTGCCATTGTACTCCAGTATGAGTGACAGAATGAGACCTGAATCAAATCAAATCTCTTTACTTTTTTATTTTTATTTTTTTTGAGTTGGAGTCTCACTCTGTCGCCCAGACTGGAGCGCAGTGGCCGCTCCCGGCCACCGCAGCCTCGACCTGCTGGGCTCCGGCAATCCTTCCGCCTCAGCCTTCCGAGTAGCTGGAACTACCATGCCCGGCTAATTTTTTATTTATTGTAGAGATGAGGTCTCGCCTGCCCAGGTGGGTCTTGAACCCGCAGGCTCAGGCAATCCACTCACCTCAGCCTCCCAAAGGTGCGGGATTACAGGCTGAGCCACCGAGTCTGGCTGTTTGTCATATATTTCATGAGTTTAAATGAAGTTTAATGTAAACCAAGATAATAGATAGATACAGATAACCACAGAATTCTAAGACCATCTCATTATTCACAGTGAGTTCTAGAAAAAAAAAAGGAATCTCCCTGAAATGTATTATTTAAGGTTACATACACATAATCAGTAAACTATAAAAAAGAGTAAGGATATGATTATGACAATATTTTTCATAGTGGGGTTACTGTAGAGTTGGGAGGGACATACAGTTTCTGGGGTGCCAGCACTGTTCTACTTCTTGTCCTGGGTGGTAGTTATACAGGTGCTTGTTTATAATTATTTGCTAGACTCAATATATGTACTATGTACTCTTCCCTGTGTATACTGTACTTCACAATTTAAAAGAATGGAGAAAAAAAGACATTCAACAAGATGGAAATAAAAGACTGAGAACACTCAAGCTGAAATTATGAATTTGTTAAACTATGTCTGAAAGTCACAGTTGTCAACATGAGAGTATTTTAGTCTACTCAGGTAGCATTTAAAATTATTAAACATATTAATAACTTTTAGTTCTAAAAGACACTTAGGGACTGGGCGTGATGGCTCAAGCCTGTAAGTAATCCCAGCACTTTTGGAGGCCAAGGTGAGCTCAGGGGTTCGAGACCAGCCTGAGCAACATGGTGAGACCATGTCACTACAATAAATAAAAAAATCAGCCAGGCGTACTGATACATGACTGTGGTTCCAGCTACCCGGAAGGATGTGCTGAAAGGATTGCCTGAGCCTAGCAGGTCAAGGCTGCAGAGGGTGAGAGCATGCCATGGCACTCCTGCCTGGGAGACAGAACGAGACTCTGACTCAAAAAAATATAAACAATCAAACTTTTAGGAAGTCTAAAAAAGATGTAAAAGTTCAAAAGACACTTAAAAAAATCAACAGAACCACCATAGTTGATCAGAGTAGGCACCCGGCCCTTAAAGACCAAAACAAAATAAAAGAAAAATGTAAACTCTAGAGTTGTAATAAGCCCTGCTGGTTCCCCTCCTGCCTTTGGGTAGATAAACCATCACCCTCTTCCCTGAGTCAGACAGAAAAGCTCAAAATGATGGCTCCGTCCACACCTGGGAGGATGCTGGTAGCAAGACAGTAAGAAACCACCTCTTGCTTCTTTCTGAGGGGAACCACTTGGCCACTGCCTGCTCTGGGCCTCCCGAGAGCCCTACGGAAGGGCTGTTTCTGCTCATGACCTTGCTCAGCACACAGGCAGCCTCCCCTTGATGCTTACCCAACATAAAGCACCACCATTGACAATTGTGTGCATCCTATAACACCTTGCTTTGTGATTTAAAAAAAAAAGGCATTTCAACATTCAGAAAAATCTATTAACAAGCATTTTTTTTTCCTGAGATAGGATCTTGCTCTGCTGTCCAGGCTGGAGTGCAGTCATGCCATCGTAGTTCACGGCAGCCTCAACCTCCTGGGCTCAAGCGATCTTACCACCTCAGTCTTCCAAAGTGCTTTAATTACAGGCATGAGCCACCGCACCTTGCCTTATTAAAAAGCACTTAAAAGTAAAAGAAGCCAGGCTCGGTGGCTCAGCGTGTAATCCCGTGTTTTGGGAGGCCGAGGTGAGTGAATTGCCTGAGCCCGCGGGTTCGAGACCCGCCTGGGCAACTTGGTGAGACCTCATCTCTAAATCAAAAAATTAGCCGTGCATGGTAGCATGTAGTTCCAGCTACTTGGAAGGCTGAGGCGGAAGGATCACCGGAGCCCCAGCAGGTCGAGGCTGCAGTGGCCAGGAGCGGCCACTGGACTTCAGTCTGGGCGACAGAGTGAGACTTCAACTCAAAAAACTAAAAAATAAATAAAAGTAAAAGAGAGAAAAGCACCTTTTGTATTTTCTCAAGGATGAAGTAAAGCAAAGTAGTTAAACACATGGACCTTCGAGGCAAATAAACTTGAATCTGAATCTCGCCCTCTTAGGCAAGTTACTTCACCTCTCTGAGCCTGTTTCCTCCTCTATAAAAGAAGAATACCAGTACCTGCTTCATAGAGCTGTTGTGAGGATAAACTGAGACAGCACTGTTCATTCGCCTCCATAATTACTGGAGAGCCCATTACAGAATATGCCCAAGATAAGAAGTTTCATATACATCAGTAAGAAAGGAGAGAAAGGGGCAACCCCTCAGGTCCCTTCCTAATGTGGGCACTTTTCTATCCTCTCAGTAAATCCTAACTTCTAAAAATAAAAGAAAGGAGAGAAAGCCTCTGCCCTTAAAGGCTCCCTCTATAGGGGGGAGACAGATGTAAATGACATAAGTAGAGTACACAGCATGTTGGAGAGGAGTGTGCGAAGGAAAAGCAGGTTGGACCACATACCTCAACTAATGAAAACTAGCTAAAAAAGAGGCAGTGATTCTTATGAGCTAAGAATAAAACATTATTTGTACAGTGCTTTGAATGCACTTTTACTTTAAAAATGATCCTCATTACAACCCTGTGAGATGGGTCCTGTCATTTTTATTGTTAGATGATTAAACAGTAAGGTTCAGAAATTAAGTGAGTTGTCCAAGGTTACCCAGCTGGTAAATGGGTGCTGAGATCCAATCCAATAACCTGTTCGTGTACATACGTTGTGATGCTGCCATAAAACATTCATGTGCAGGTAATACCCATGACAGCTGAGCAGGTCACTCAAGGCCTCTGAGTCTCAGTGGACTAACTTCTAAAATTGCAGTGTCAGCCGGGCTCGGTGGCTCAGTCTGTAATCCTGTGCTTTGGGAGGCTGAGGTGAGTGCACTGCCTGAGTCCGCGGGTTCGAGACCTGCCTGGGCAACTTAGCGAGACTTCATCTCTACAATAAATCAAAACTGAGCCGGGCATGGTAGCACACATCTGTAGTTCCAGCTACTTGGAAGGCTGAGGCGGAAGGATCGCCGGAGCCCAGCAGGTCGAGGCTGCGGTGGCCAGGAGCGGCTACTACACTCCAGTCTGGGCAACAGAGTGAGACCCCAGCTCAAAATAAAATAAAATAAAATAAAATTGCAGCGTTGCCCTAAACCATCACCAAGGTCCTTTCAAGTATGGAATGCTATGCTTCCGGCATACTGCATCACAGGCAGCACGGGGGCAAAGAGGCAGAGGGGTCACAGGAAAAACTAGGCAGAACTGAGATGCAATCTGGGCCTTGTCACTTACACTAGACAATCACAAAGTTACTTATTCTCGGAGACTTATGATTTGGTAAGTGGGTATGCAATAATACCTACCTTGTAGGTTTGTTATCAAGAAACTACAGTATTCAAGTGACATGCATAGCCTAAGTTATTATTCCTAAATTTAGAATGTCATTAAAACATCAACCTTTTACATGGTAGACAGAAATTCTATAAAGCTTTACTCAAAGAGGATACATACCTGAAATGAAACTGTCCCATCGTTATTATGAACAGAAAAGGATTTCTCTCCCATTGCCTGAAAAGACATAACAATCTGTTTGAGGATGATACTGGTGAAAAAGCATGTAGTTAAAAGTAAAACTATGGCCAGGCGCAGTGTCTCAAGCCTGTAATCCCAGCACTTTAGGAGGCCAAAGCGAGAGGATTGCCTGAGCTCAGGGGTTCAAGATCAGCCTGGGCAACCTGGTGAGACCTTATCTCTACAATTAAGCAAAAAATTAGCTGAGCATGGTAGCACATGCCTATAATTCCAGCTACTTGGAAGGCTGAGGCAGAAGGATCACCTGAGCCCAGCAAGTTGGGGCTGTGGTGGCTGTGAGCGTGCCACTTGCACTCCAGCCTCGGCGACAGAGTAAGACGCCAACTCAAAAAACAAAACAAAACAAAACAAAAACAATAAAACTAATTTAATACACAAAATGACACAAAGAATTCTTCTTAAATTCTAAATTTGCTGACCTTCAAAAGCTCTTTGAAGATCAGTCTGGGGAACATAGTGAGACCTCGTCTCTACAAAAAATTAAAAAATTAGACAAGTGTGGCCCAGCTACTCAGGAAGCTGAGGCAGAAGGATTGCCGGAGTCCAGGAGGTTGAGGCTGTGATGAGCTGATCATGCCACTGCACTCTAGCCTGGGCGACTGAGTGAGACCCCAACTCGAAAAAATAAATTTTAAAAAGGCACAGTTTAGGCTGGGCACAATGGCTCACATTTATAATCCCAACATTTTGAGAAGTCAAGGCAAGAGGACTGTCTGTGCCCAGGGGTTCAAGGCCAGCCTGGGCAACCGGGCCAGAACTTGTCTCTACAATAAATAAAAACATTAGCTGGGCGTGGCAGTATGTGTCTCCAGCTACACGGGAGGCGGAAGCAGAAGGAGGCTGAGGCCGTGGCAAGCTGTGATCGTGCTACTGTACTCCAGCCTGGGTGACAGAGTAAGAGTTCAACTTGAGAAAGAAAAAAAAAGCTCCCTGAAACAGAATTCACACTGTACTCCAGCCTGGGTGAAAAAACGAGACTCTGGCTCAATAAATAAATAAATAAATAAAATTCACCATCCTTTCAAGATATCCAAAATCACCTTTGAAGAGAATGGCCATTCTTCTTCACCGGCTTCCTTTTCCTCGGCCCTCTCTTCTGTCTCCCTGCTAGCCCCCACCCTTCCCTCCCTCGCCCCAAATCTTCCTGCTGGGGTGCTTCTTGACTCTTGACACTCCAGCAAGACTGAGGATGCTCACCCAGGCCACATGCTGACACATCCCCTGAACTCCGCTTCTGACTTAAAATGACCAAAGTATTGCCATTTGTACAATGAACGAATACAAAGCAACAAAAATACAGGAACGATTGGTACATGCAACAACACAGATAACTCATAGAAATTATGCAAAATACAAGAACACAAAGTGCTGCAAGATTCACTCATATGAAGTTCTATAAAACGAATCCAGACTACAGTGAAAGCTCAGTGGAACAGGATTACAAAAGGGCAGAAGAACTTCAGGGGTGATGGATATGTTCATTCTCTGGCTTGACTGATAAGTCAAACCTTTCAAATTGTTGCTTAAAATATGCACAGTTTAAGCCGGGCTCGGTGGCTCAGCCTGTAATCCTGTGCCTTTGGGAGACTGAGGTGAGTGGATTGCCTGAGCCCGCGAGTTTGAGACCCGCCTGGGCAGCGAGACCTCATCTCTACAATAAAATCAAAAAATTAGCCGGATGTGGTAGTGCGCGCCTGTAATTCCGGCTACTTGGAAGGCTGAGGCGGAAGGATCGCCGGAGCCCAGCAGGTCGAGGCTGCAGCGGCCGGAAATGGCCACTGCACTCCAGTCTGGGCGACAGAGGGAGACTCCAACTCAAAAAAAAAAAAAAAAGCACAATTTATTGTATGTCAATTACATCTCAACCAAGATGTTAAAGCAAAACATTGCCATTTGGATACCCCCTCAGTGAAAAATCAAGCTATCACAAGCCAAAATTTCCAATTTTCCTCCTTCCGGTATTTCTAGCATCCACTCCTCTGCTACTCTCTCTCCTCCCACCACCCTAACTGGTCTCCCAGATGGATCCCTCATTTTACACTCCAAGGCTCTTCTCTAGACCAGATCCTCATTACGCTAAACCTGTGTTATCACAAC
Source organism: Carlito syrichta (assembly GCF_000164805.1). Classification (NCBI taxonomy): domain Eukaryota; kingdom Metazoa; phylum Chordata; class Mammalia; order Primates; family Tarsiidae; genus Carlito; species Carlito syrichta. The sequence goes on from NW_007248805.1 coordinate 368,143, forward strand.
AGTGATGGTCCCTCTAATGTCACTCTCTCTCTCTCCAAGGCTGCCTACACATTACTGTCAGGTGATGATCTTCAGGCCAGGTGTGGTGGCTCACGCCTGTAATCCCAGCACTTTGGGCGGCCAAGGTGGGAGCACCACTTGAGCCAGGAATTTGAGACTAGCTTAGGCAATACAGCGAGACCTCTCACCGCTACAAAAAATTTAAAAATTAGCTGGGTATTTTGGCACATGCCCGTAGTCCCACCTCTTGGGGATGCTCAGGCAAGAGGATCACTTGAACTCAGGAGGTCGAGGCTGCAGTGAGTCATTACTGTGCCACGGACTCTAGCCTAGGTGACCAGAGTGAGACCCTGTCTTGAAAAGAAGTAAAATAATAAAAAAATATTAAAATAAAAAAGAATGAGCCGGGCTCGGTGGCTCAGCCTGTAATCCTGCACCTTTGGGAGGCTGAGGTGAGTGGATTGCCAGAGCCCGCGGGTTCGAGACCCGCCTGGGCAGCAAGACCTCATCGCTACAATAAATCAAAAATCAGCCGGGCATGGTAGCGCATGCCTGTAATTCCGGCTACTCGGAAGGCTGAGGCGGAAGGATCGCCAGAGCCCGGCAGGTCGAGGCTGCGGTGGCCAGAAGCGGCCACTGCACTCCAGTCTGGGCGACAGAGTGAGACTCCAACTCAAAAAAATAAAAAAATAATAAATAAATAAATAAAAAAGAATGTGCTCTTCAATAAACACTACTTCTGTCACATTCTTTTCTGATTAGGAACTCATGGCAACTTCCTGATGCCCGCACATCAATTCCTTCTATTGCCTGGCCCTGTGTTATCTAAGCTCTTTCTCTCTGCTTCCAAATATGTGCCTTTTACTCCCAACAGGCCGGTGCCCAGGATCATCACATACATTCCCACTGTCCAGTCTTTGCCACGGCACTCTTCATCCACATCCTTCTTCGCCACTGCCTGACCACACTCCAAGCTCAGCCCCAGCAACACTTCCTCCCAGAGGGCTCTCGAGGGGCTTCCCCTCCTCTCACTGCTGGCACCTTAGCATTCAACTCTCCTTTCTAATGTTTCCGTATGTCAACACTGCAGTCCCAAAGAGGAGGCTACTCCCTGTAGGTTAGACCTGCACACACATAGCCAGCCCTCCAGAGCACAGGTTCCACATCTGGGGGGTGAGCCAACCGTGGGCAAAAAATATTCAAAAGCTAAACGAAGAAGTGGACTGAACCCACCAAAGATCAAAGGAGTCCAAAAAACAAACTAAAAACAATAAAACAAAAAGAAACAACACTAACTTAAAAGCAACACAGTATAACAACTACTTACAGAGCATTTACATTGTATTAGGTATCCTAAGGATTCCAGAGATGATTTAAAGTATATAGGAGGGTTTAAATCATGTAGGTTATATGCAACTACTAATCCATATTAAAGAAGAGAAACCACGCCCTGTGGACACCAAGAAATGACTGCATATGGACTGTGTATGTGCCTGTATGTACATACATTAATACACACACATACAAGTACACACAACACACATACCTCCATACATGACCAGCAAAGCTGAGCACAGGTGGGTGGTTAGTTCTTACCTTGGAATCCACTGTACTTCTTTTGGACTTTCTGCTGTCTAGAAGCAGAAACATTCACGAGATATTACTGTATGCTTCCATATACATATGTATATACACACACATATACATTACAGTATCATTTTATAAGGCTCCAGCTTGTATAACATCAAATAATTAAAACAAACAGACCAAAAAAAAAAAATCTCATGGACTGCCATCTCCTTGGGTCCCAAAACATAATTCTTGAGGGGCAGAAGCAGCAAATCAGAAACTCTTCTATTTAAGTGGCATCTAGTAAATGGTAACACTAGCAGCAGGGGAACTCATTTCTGAATACTACAGTGTACATTATTGTCAGAGACGCCACTGGAATGACTTTCCTGATTTTCTAAGTAATCAGGCTTGAAAAGTAATCATTTTTAAAAAGCATATATATGAGATTTCTTTACACACATGGAAAATCAAGAGCAAGTAACATTAGTATAATGCATACTTTTTTCCCCTACAACAAGAAGTATTAAGATTGCTAGTGGCTTCTTTCATAAAACAGAGTGGGCCTCTGTGTCTTATTTTTATTTAAGATACTCCTCATGGGGAAGACAGGATTTCAAGCTCCCTGCAGGAAGGTTCAGAATAAAAAGAAGGAAAAGATTATTTTCTGCCCAAAACATGATTACGTGAGCACAAGAAACCCAAGGCAAACAGGAGATGGTGCACATATATTATACTACACCATCACATGAAGGTAGTGTTTCTGTGTAACTTCTAATTGAGGCCAAGCTTTGACAAGCTGAGAAAAAATTGTATAAATAATATAATCAGTAGCAAATTATCTGTAGAGAATTCATATAAATCATTAGATGAAGCTGACAGTTAATAAAAGATGTGACAGATATAAATTGATTAATTAACATATGGATAACAGGAATATCTTTTTGGCCTTTCATTTAATGATTTTTTTTTTTTTTTGAGTTCAAGTCTCACTCTGTCGCCCAGACTGGAGTGCAGTGGCCGCTCCCAGCCACCTCAGCCTCAACCTGCTGGGCTCTGGCGATCCTTCCGCCTCAGCCTTTCAAGTAGCTGGAACCATAGGCGCGTGCTACCGTGCCCGGCTAATTTTTTGATTTGTTGTAGAGATGAGGTCTCGCCAAGTTGCCCAGGTGGGTCGCAAACCCACGGGCTCAAGCAATCCACTCACCTCAGTCTCCCAAGGCACGGAATTACAGGCTGAGCCACCAAGCCCGGGTTGACTTTTTTTTTTTTTTTTGAGTCAGAGTCTCACTGTCGCCAGGCTGGAGTGCAGTGGCACAATCATTGCTCACTGCAACCTTGGCCTCCTGGGTTCAGGAGATTCTTCTGCCTTAGCCTCCAAATTAGCTGGGACTACAGATTCAATTTTTTTGTTTTTTAGAGACAAGGTCTCACTATGTTGCTCAGGCTGGCCTTGAACTCCTAGGCTGAAGCAATCCTCTCGCTGCAGCCTCCCAAAGTGCTAGGTTTCATAGGTTAGGTTTTTTAGAACAGTATTGGCTAAGATATGGTAATGTACACACACTTTATATATTTCTGATAGTACATTTCACAGAAGTCTTTTGGAAAGGAATTTGAAAATACGTATCAATATTCTCAAAAGTATTCATACAGCCTTTGAATCAGAAACTGCAATTCTGGAAACCCATGCTAAAGAAAGTTCTATATATGAAAAATTCTATGCATAAAGAAGTGCAGTGTAGCAATGTTCGTAATAGCATTAAAACAGAAATGTGTCTCCTTAAGGGGAAAGTTTGAGCAAGTTAGAGCATCCCCTTAGCAGAACATACGATAGGCATGAAATAGGTTCAAGTTAAATAAACAGGCATACACAGGAAATTACAAACAACTGAATTTTAAAAACCAAGTGTTTCAGACACAGCTTGTAAGAAAACATAAGTCACTAACATCCTAACACCGGGAACACAGAGAAATGACTGCTCTGTTTCCATTCTTGCCACAGTTTCTACATGTTTCTTCAATGCTTGCATATTTCTGCATAACTTCCAAAATATGATAGTGTTGAGTCAACAACAGATCACGTTTGCTCTTACTTAGGTCCAAAAAAGATCTACAGAGCAGGGCAGCAAGCATGAGGCTAGTCTCTGCTTTGGCTTACCTTGCTTTTTCTGAGTCTGCTTGCCTGCGGAGTCAGGGTTTGCGACAGACTCCTGGCTCTGCCCAAGGGCTTTCTCATCCTTGCTGAAGATGATCTGGGGTAATTGGATCCCGGCTTCTGGTGGAGACTTTATTTTTACCCTACATTCAGATAAGACAGAAGGAAAAGGGTTCAAAGTGGTGCTCCCGGCCATGTACTCAGTGCTGCAGGCTAGGCACTGTGCCCCGCTCACGTAGTCCTTGTGACAGCTTACAAAGCAGATCCTATCACCCACATTTTACAGATACCAAAACAGGCTCAGAAAAGGAAGCTAGGCTAGGAGGGAGCTGGGTGAGGACACAGGCAGCCCCATTCCAAAGCCTGAGTTCTCAGCAACCACATGATTTTGCTGCACAGATGTCTCCTATGTAGCCTTCAAATGCTTTGCAAGCCACAAGGGAACTGAAACAAAGTAAACCTCAGGAAGAGGTTACACTGAAGTCCAGAGGGACAAAGGGGCTGTGGGCACTGTCGGCTGCCTGTCTCTTAGTCATTTCCAACTCTCCGCCTTTTTTTTTTCCTGAGTTGGAGTGCAGTGCCACACTTACTCCACACACTCACGTGCCCAAGCCCACAGGTTCGAGACCAGCCTGGGCAACAAGGTGAGACCTCGTCTCTACAATAAATCAAAAAATTTGCTGGGCATGGTGATGCATGCCTGTAGTTCCAGCTACCTGGGAGGCTAAAGTGGAAAGATCACCCAAGCCCAATAGGTTGAGGGTATAGTGGCCATGAGTATGCTACTGCAATGCAGCCCGGACGAGAGAGTGAGACTCTGACTGAAAAAAAAAAAAGCAATTCTGCTCAGGCTCACTCCTGTAATTCCAGCATTTTGGGAGGCCAAGGTAAGAGAACTGCTTGAGCTCTGAGGTTCAAGACCAGCCTGGGAAACGTGGCAAGATCTTATCTCTACAATAAATTAAAAAATTAGCCAGGTGTGGCAGCATACACCTGTGGCTCCAGTCACTTGGAAGGCTTGGGTGGAAGGATCACCTGAGCTCAGCAGGTCAAGGCTGCGGTGGCCATGAGTGTGCCACTGCACTCCAGCCTGGGCAAGAGAGTGAGACTCTAACTCACAAAAACAAATAAATAAAAATTACACCCAAAGTGACAAAGTAGAAATGTGCAGAACTTGAAAACACAAAGTCAGTCAGGTATGTTGGCTCACACCTGTAATCCCAGGACTTTGGGAGGCCGAGGTGAGAGGACTGCCTGAGTCCAGGAGTTCGAGACCAGCCTGGGTAACCTGGCAAGACCTTGTTTCTATGATAAACAAAAGAAATATTAGGCTGGGCTCGGTGGCTCAGTCTGTAATCCCAGTACTTTGGGAGGCCAAGGCGAGTGGATTGCCTGAGCCCGTGGGTTCAAGACCCGCCCAGGCAACTTGGCGAGATCTCATCTCTACAATAAATAAAAAATTAGCCAGGTGTGGTAGTGCACACCTGTAGTTCCTTCTACTTGGAAGGTTGAGGAGGAAGAATTGCCGGAGCCCAGCGGGTCGAGGCTGCCGTGGCTGGCCATGCCACTGCCCTCCAGTCTGGGCAATGGAGTGGGACTCCGACTCAAAAAAAAAAAAAAGAAAAAGAAAAATTAGCCAGGCATGGTAGTGCATGCCTGTAGTTCTAATTACTTGGAAGGCTAAGGTGGAAGGACTGCCTGAGCCCAGCAGGTAGAGCTGCAGTGGCCACGAGCATGCCACTGCACTCTAACCTGGGTGACAGAGTGAGACTCCAGCTCAAAACAAAACAAAACAAAACACACAAAGTCCCATAATTCACCTAAGTGCCAAGGTTTTTAAAAGAACTGCCAGAAATCCTCACCAAAAGTTTTATGAGACAGATATTATCATTACTAGGTAGACAAGGACACTGAGGCCCAGGGTCATACCTGGTCCTGTTTCTTACTATGTCCCCCTCCAATTGCATTCTCTATCAACAATGGACTCTACCCACTGAATGAATGGTGTTACTTCGTGCCACTCTGCCTTTGCATAGACTGTTCCCTCTACCTGGAATGATATTTCCTGTTTTATTCATCTGGAAAAAGCCAACTCCCTGGAAGGCTGCATGAGCCTGCACTAACCGAAGCCTTCTCTTCCCCTCCACAGTCCATGCTCCTCCCGCCCCTTCTCAACTTGGCTGTGACCATTCGTGCTGCCGTCCTGTGCCCCCACTAGCCTAAGCAAGACTTAACACTCCTCAAGGCCGGGGCCTCCTTGGTCTCTCCCTCACCTTGGTTTTGGTCTCCAGCGCGCAGCAGAGCGTTGATGTGGCAGTCACCCACGGAATGCTAGTGGACTACTAAATTCTCCCCAACTCCACCTAGAACCACACTGAAGGAACACCGGAATTACTTACTCACTTCTGGAGATGTCTAGGATTAGAAGGGTAACAGAGACAGACCGTTTCTTTAAAATACAGTAATTGACATCTTCATCCTGAGAAAGAATCAATTGTACATCATCTTATTTCTTTTTTTTTTTACCATCTTATTCCATCACGCTAGATAAGAGCACAAGCATTCAGGTACAAGGCAAGTGAGTGGCTGCACTCCATTCCCAACAATAACCAACTGTGGGTGCTGAGACGAGCCTGGAAGTCAACGCGGCCACCATCTCCAGCAAGTCGCGCTGCAGAAAGTACGGTATTCCCACCCAATGGCCAGGGCTCAAGCCAAGACAGGTCCTGCATCCAACACTTACCAGGTAGGAAGAAAAGCCATCATTCTTCGTCCGGTCTAGGCTGAACCCAATCTGAGGGAGAATAAGAAGAGTGAGGTAAATGTTCACAAAACTGTCCACAGCTTGCTAGCTTTCTCAAAGAACAGAAAAAGTGATTCTTCTGTCTGGCTTCCTCTCAGTTTTCCCATCATTCATTTTGTAAAAAGGTAATACTCGCTCAATTAAAATCACTCATGACTAGAACTATTCAAGAACTACAACTTAAATGTTAAAAGTGAAACTAAGCCGGGCTCGGTGGCTCAGCCTGTCATCCCGCGCCTTTGGGAGGCTGAGGTGAGTGGATTGCCTGAGCCCACGGGTTCGAGACCCACCTGGGCAGCGAGACCTCATCTCTACAATAAATCAAAAAATCAGCTGGGCGTGGTAGTGTATGCCTGTAATTCCGGCTACTTGGAAGGCTGAGGCGGAAGGATCGCCGGAGCCCGGCAGGTCGAGGCTGCGGTGACCGGGAGCGGCCACTGCACTCCAGTCTGGGCGACAGAGTGAGACTCCAACTCAAAAAAATAAAAAAAAAAAGTGATAATAGTATTGATTGACTCCACCTCTGTTGATGATGGGCATGAAATTTTCTCTCCTCCTTTTAGGCATGAATTCAATTTTTCTAACATTCAGGGTCTTAACAAGCTTTGGCAGTCATCATATAAGTTCTACTAATCTTTGGTTAATTGTGTTCTTTCATTTCTCTTACTGTGTGTTTACACAACAAGATACATCTATTTCTCAGTCTAGTTGTGGTTACTGGCCTTCAGGATAGTACCCATGACCATCATCTCATGGTATCTTTGTCTTTGTATAGTCCCCTCCATCCTGACACAAGACTAGACTGTGCGATAATAGAACAGGACAATGGTGGTGTTGTGTGTCTTCCAAAGCTAAGCCATCAAAGCTATTCCAGCTTCTGCTGTGGCCTCTTGAATTGCTTGCTCTGGGGGATGCCAGCCCCATGCTTTAATGCCATTCAAGCAGCCCCATAAAGGAGTCTGTGGAGAGAAACCCCCTTGCTAACCATGCGACTGAGAGGACTGCAGCCCTGGCTGACATCTGACTGTGACCTCAAAAGAGACCCTGAGCCTGACTCACTCAGACAAGCTACTCCCAAATTCTTGACCCACAGAAGCTGTGAGGGAGAATATGAATCTATCATTGTTCTAAGCCACTAAATGTGAAGACATTTGTAACACAGCAAGAGTCACTAACACATGAGTCCTTGAGCTCCTAGTTTTAATATAGTTAAAGATTGGACAGGAAATATTGAAGTAAGTAGAATGGAAAGGGTTAGCATTTTTAGCTGTACTTAAAAAATAAATGCTTCCAGGAGCTTTTCTGGCCTGAAGATCTTTTCTTAAGCCATGCACAATCACAGGACTTCTTACCACATGCAGAGGGAAATCTTTCTGCCCTTAAAACTCATCAGAAGCCGGGCTCGGTGGCTCAGCCTGTAATCCGCGCCTTTGGGAGGCTGAAGTGAGTGGATTGCCTGAGCC